>NW_019719365.1:906094-908136 GCF_002891405.2 Cryptotermes secundus | reverse complement strand
TGCGAACGGCATTGGGAGGCAGCGCTATGAGCTCAGTAAACAGTTCCAAGGTCTGCACGTAGATGTGGCCCTGTTTTCAGAGACACATCTGAAACCTCATGAGAGGTTTTTATTCCTAATTACCACTTTTATATAATCGACTGCCAGTCGGGCAGAAATGGCGGAACTGCCGTTGCAGAAATAAAAAGGCATTCCCCACAACCATGTAGACCTACCACCCCTTGCTTCAGTAGAAGCCACAGGGGTCTGCATACCAATTGGTAATAGCGAAGTGGTGCTTGCAGCTGCTTACAAATCTCCAGGCAAAGCCTGGAGTGATGCTGACATCACTGAGCTCTTAAGCTTCAGACGTAAGTCTATTTTGGCAGGTGATTTGAATGCTAAGAACCCATTTTGGAACAGCAGAGTTTCAAACCCCTCAGGCTTGAAACTCGTTGATTTATTTGATAGGAGTAATTTCGGAATTTCAGTACCCCAGTGCCCCACTCATTATTACCCTGCGGGAAATGGTGACGTGTTAGGCATTGTGGTTCCAAAAATATCAAAGTGTCAGATGTCATCGTCTCCGATACTTTGGACTCAGATCACCTACCAATAGTATTCCACATTCTGGATCACGTTAAAATCAGGAACTTTTCGGAACTCATTGAAAAATTTACAGATTGGTGGCGGTTTCGAAGCCTCGCTTCTGAATTAATATCACTTAAACTAGAAATTAATTCGGGGGTAGAAGCCGATAAAGCGGCACGCGACTTTGCAGCCTCTATTGCTTCGGCATATAGGCTATCGACAAGTAAAGTTACACTTTCGGATATAAACAACGATCTTCCTGGTCTAGATCATTTGATTAAATACAAGCAGAGGCTACGAAAACTGGGGCAAGAAACCAGGGATCCAGCATGTAAAACGGCATTCAATTGGATCACCAAAGCAATCAGGCGAATGACCCGTAAAAGGGCACTTGAACGGTGGGAAACAGGAATAAGTAACGCTGAATTCACACCTCAGTGTATATGGCCCATTGCGAAATCTCTCCTTCAGAGAGACGAACCAAGGGCACCAACTGCTATTCATGGTTCTCCTGGACTAAAATTTCATCCTTCTGAAAATGCCGATGAAATTGCCCACTGTTTGGAAACTCAGTTCACGCCACATGACCTGTGCGACGAAAACCATGAAGAGCGGGTGGAGGCTAGAGTTCAAGCTCTGCTGGAAGCCGTGGATGAAAACCCCATCTAAGGATCAGACCATGTGAGATTCAGAAAATAATAAAACCCTGAAATTAAAAAAGGCATGTGGAATTGACGGCATCCCAAATGAATGCCTCAGATACCTTCCAAGGAGACCATTGGTTCACCTAACTCGCTTATTCAATCACTCTTTTCGGCACACTCACTTTCCAAATACTTGGAAGGAAGCAAAAATAATAACTTTACCTAAACCGGATAAAGACCCGAAATTTCCTCAAAATTTTCGTCCGATCAGCCTCCTGTCCACGACAGGAAAACTACTCGAAAAAGTATTTTTCAAATTCCTCCGTAAACGCATTGAAGAAAGAGGCCTGCTCAACGCAAGTCAGTTTGGTTTTCATGCATGTCACAGCACGACATTGCAATGTATGAGGCTGGTGGATCACGTGACCCTTAATTTCAACAATAAAATGTCTACCGCTGCAGTGTTCTTGGACATCGAAAAAGCCTTTGATACCACGTGGCACTCAGGCTTGCTGTTTAAATTATCAAAATTGGAATTCCCCAACTCTTTGATCAAGCTTATTGGGTCCTTTCTATCTAAACGTAAATTCAGGGTCTCTGTTGAAGGCGAAATGTAAACGCCAAAGGAAATGCAAGCAGGGGTGCCACAAGGTTCAGTCATTCCCCCACCCTTTTCAACATGTATATTAATGATGCCCCCCAAACACATGGTATTCATTTGGCCCTTTTTGCGGACGACACCTGTCTATATGTGACAGATCGCATAGAGGGTTTTATTGTCAGAAAACTCCAGCGCGGTCTCAGCTCAATGGAGACCTGGTGTGAGCG
>NW_019719365.1:877953-905063 GCF_002891405.2 Cryptotermes secundus | reverse complement strand
ATATATAAGGAACATAATCTGCTGTACCTAGCCTGGACTGACCGAGGCTGTGTATATATTGTACATAGAAGTAAGGATTAAGTGTGTATTTGTAAATGTATGTAAATACAGACAATAGACTTAATACAGACTGACTAACAGATGACAGACCCGACCTCTCGTCAGAAAGGGCGCTACATACAGACAAGACAGTAACTTTCATTCAAAAGTATTATCTGGTCATGAGCCCCAGCTGGGGCTCGACACCAAGACAGACAGACTGACCGACCGTCAGTTGTAACATGAACCTCGCCCTCGCCTCGCAAGTCAATCGATCATCAGAGAGAGATCTGACACATCATTGAGTCTTGGAACGTTGCAGGTAGAGATTGTCTGTCTGTACCCGTTTGGGATTCATCGGTTTGCAGTGTGAGTGTACGTTTTTGATCCATCCATCGAAGTTATGAGATCAGAGAGAATGTCTGTTTGACGATTCGTCTGGACACGGTCGTTGAAAAATTTTGCTCGGGTGGTGGAAGTTTGGCAGGAATGAGATTAGTTCGAGAGATGTTTACGGAAGGAGTTTTTGAGCGGTCTCAGGTGACCATAATCTTAAGTGTGTTCGCCTGCAGCCTCTTAGTTGACTATTCTGCCACCAGTGCATAGTGCGTGGCTAGTTCATCGGAGGCGGTGGCGGTCCCGTCTGCAACGGACGAAATGGCGGAGCCGACATCTTGCGAAACGCGGTGGAATGCAATCGTGGCTTCGTTTGACAGGAACCTCGTAACTTAAGAATCAGTAATCCTGAATGCCAGGAAGATATCGACTTACTGGGGAAATGATTACAAATGATTGGGCAGCTTATCCATACATCGCCCTCAATAAACGGAAACGGCACAGTATGGAACAAACTTATATCGAAATCGGAGGCCGAGAGGACAGTGCTGTGTGAGCACCTCGAGGGCAAGACGCTCTTTACAGCCATGATGCGCCTCTATGCTGCCATCCACAGGGAGATGCGAGAGTCTCTCCTGCTGGAAGGAAAAGAAGATTCAGCCGAGGATTTTCGCGAACAAAGGAGACGAATGCGAAACTCCTCAGGAGATTAATCTAAGAAACCGAAGCCATCACCTAGCCCCCAGGATCCTAGATTAAAATCAAAGAATTAAGTTGAAATAAAGAACATCTTTGCGCCCCTGAGGACGTCAGGTATGGACGTGGAAGAGTTGACCAATAAGCCGGGAGAGCAGCAACAGTCGGACAATCCAGGTAGGCCGCCTCCAATTGTATTAACCTCCACGACAAACCTGATGCAGTTGCAGAGGAAGGTCAAAGAACTAGTCATCGGCAATTTTGAGTTCCGCAACACCAGGAGCGGGACCAGAATTGTCACGAAAGAAATGGCGGACTTCTCAGCCGTCAAATCTTTCCTAGAAAGTAACAAGCTATCTTAATTAAATTCTTTCCTAAGGCTGAGAAACACATCAAAGCTGTTATCCGTCACCTTCCACACAACACTCCAGCGGAAGATATCTCTGACGGACTGGTGAGTCTGGGGTTTGACGTCATTAGCGTCAAACAAATGACCAGTCGTCGGACTCCTCCAGAAGGAACAGATAACATCTACCTTCCCTTGTTCCTTATCACACTTCTTAGAACGGAGAAGTCCCAAGAAAACTTCCGACTGAGCAACCTCTGCAACATTGCCATCAAGGTAGAGGCGTAAAGAGCACAAAACGGGCTCACACAGTGCTACAACTGCCAGCAGTTCGGCCACGTTTGGGTTAACTGCAAACAGCCGCCACGTTGTTTGTGGTGCGGAGGTGGACACTTAAACAAGGAGTGCCCAGAAAAGGAAAACTCTGCCTCCACCCCAGTATGTTGCAACTGCCGATTGGCGGAGGGAGAAAAGCCACATCCCGCCAATTATCGGGGTTGCAAACATGCCAAACAAGAGCAACAGAGAAGGAAGGTTCAGGAAACCTCCAAAACTACGGGAAGGGTGTTCTCTTCAGCCACCGTCACTCCAGGTATCTCTTTCGCGGTGGCACTTCGAGGCAGTACAGCAGAGCAGCATCAGCGCCCTCAGGAAAGCCATGTTCCGGTGGCTCCAGCTACAACAGAGAAGCAGATTGTACCGGCCCCTGCACTTCAGAAGGAAACAGGTCAGTCAGTTCATGCTACAAATGTAAACGGTCAGTCTCTCGACAATATGTTAACAGTAGTTACTGTAGTACAGCAGATTATGACAGAGGTCAGTGGTGCAGTGTCCGAGGAGGACAAAATAATGGCCATTACCTAAATTGTTCTGAGTCTTATGAAACAGAATGGCCACTAGTGTTCATAGGCCCCTCAAAGTCACAGCATTTAACGCGAACGGCATTGGGAGGCAGCGCTATGAGCTCACTAAACAGCTCCAAGGTCTGCACGTAGATGTGGCCCTGTTTTCAGAGACACGTCTGAAACCTCATGAGAGGTTTTTATTCCTAATTACCACTTTTATATAATCGACCGCCAGTCGGGCAGAAATGGCGGAACTGCCGTTGCAGAAAGAAAAGGCATTCCCCACAACCATGTAGACCTACCACCCCTTGCTTCAGTAGAAGCCACAGGGGTCTGCATACCAATTGGTAATAGCGAAGTGGTGCTTGCAGCTGCTTACAAATCTCCAGGCTAAGCCTGGAGTGATGCTGACATCACTGAGCTCTTAAGCTTCAGACGTAAGTCTATTTTGGCAGGTGATTTGAATGCTAAGAACCCCTTTTGGAATAGCAGAGTTTCAAACCCCTCAGGCTTGAAACCCGTTGATTTTTTTTTTTGGATAGGAGTAATTTCGAAATTTCAACACCACAGTGCTCCACTCATTATTCCCCTGCGGGAAATGGTGATGTGTTAGACATTGTGGTTCACAAAAATATCAGAGTGTCAAAGGTCATCGTCTCTGATATTTTGAATTCAGATCACCTACCAATAGTATTTCACATACTGGATCACGTTAAACTTAGCAACCTTTCGGAACCCATTGAAAAATTTACAGATTGGGGGCGGTTTCAAAGCCTCGCTTCTGAATTAATATCACCTAAACTTGAAACTAATTCGGGGGTAGAAGCCGATAAAGCGGCACGCGACTTTACAGCCTCTATTGCTTCGGCATACAGGCTATCGACAAGTAAAGTTACACTCTCGGACATAAACAACGATCTTCCTGGTCTAGATCGTTTGATAAAATATAAACAGAGGCTACGAAAACTGTGGCAAGAAACCAGGGATCCAGCATGTAGAACGGCAGTCAATTAGGTTACCAAATCAATCAAGCGAATGACCGGTAAAAAGACACTTGAACGGTGGGAAACAAAAATAAGTAACGCTGAAGTCACACCTCAGTGTATATGGCCCATTGCGAAATCTCTCCTTCAGAGAGACGGACCTAGGGCACCAACTGCTATTCATGGTTCTTCTGGCCTTTGAAAAAGCCAACGAAATTGCCGACTGTTTGGAAATTCAATTCACGCCACATGACCTGTGCAATGAAAACCATGAAGAGTGGGTGGAGGCTAGAGTTCAAGCTCTGCTGGAAGCCATGGATGAAAACCCCCCTTCTGAGGATCAGACCATGTGACGTTCAGAAATTAATAAAATTCCTGAAATTAAAAAAGGCATGTGGAATTGACGGCATCCCAAAAGAATGCCTCAGGCACCTTCCAAGGCGACCATTGGTTCACCTAACTCACTTATTCAATCACTGTTTTCGGCTCTCTCATTTTCCAAGTACTTGGAAAGAAGCAAAAATAATAACTTTACCTAAACCGGGTAAAGACCCGAAATTTCCTCAAAATTTACGTCCGATCAGCCTCCTGTTCACAACAGGAAAACTATTCGAAAAATTAATTTTGAAATTCCTCCATAAACATATTGAAGGAAGAGGCCTGCTCAAAGCAAGTCAGTTTGGTTTTCGTGCACGTCACAGCACGACATTGCAATGTATGAGACTGGTGGACCACGTGACCATTAATTTCAAGAATAAAATGTCTACGGCTGCAGTGTTCTTGGACATCGAAAAAGCCTTCGATACCACGTGGCACTCAGGCTTGCTGTTGAAATTATCAAAATTGGAATTCCCCAACTCTTTGACCAAGCTTATTGTGTCCTTTCTCTCTAAACGTAAATTCAGGGTCTCTGTTGAAGGCGAAATGTCAACGCCAAGATTAATGCAAGCAGGGGTGCCACAAGGTTCTGTCCTTTCCCCTACTCTTTTCAACTTGTATATTAATGATGCCCCCCAAACACATGGTGTTCACCTGGTCCTCTTTGCGGACGACACCTGTCTATATGTGACAGATCGCAAAGAGGGTTTTATTGTTAGAAAACTCCAGCGCGGTCTCAGCTCAGTGGAGATCTGGTGTGTGCGCTGGAATATAAAAATTAATGAAGATAAGACTCGGGGGTCTACTTCTTTCGTGGTCCTCGACCGCCTGAGTCTTGTCCTACTCTAAATGGATAGAAATAGTCCATTTGTAAATAGTGCAAAATATCTAGGTGTAATCTTCGATAAGAGAGTGACATGGAGATTACACATAGAAATGATCGAAAGCAAGGCCTTCAGAACATTCGTTAGAGTATATTCACTATTCAAAAGTGAGCGATTGAGCGCTAACATTAAATTGACCCACCATAAAGCTCTTATTAGATCTGTAATGACTTATGCTAGTCCCGCCTGGGAGTTTGCTGCAGACACCCATCTTGTTAAATTGCAGCTCCTACAAAACAACGTTCTCCGCACCATTGGCAATTTTCCAAGGTGCACACTGGTCCGCGATTTGCACATGACATTCAAAATCCCGTACGTATATGACTTGATAACAAAATTATGCAGGCAACAAGCAGAAGTCATACGAAATCATGATAATGAGAATGTTCGCAACATTGGACAAGGCGAAGCCAGCCACAGGAAGTATAAGAGGCTTAAACTTGGCGGCGGTCAGGCATACGACCGTTCAAGTGACTAGACTGCCGTGGTAGCGAATAATCCTGGAAATAGGGCGTAATCTTCTGTACTGAGCCTGGACTGACAGAGGCCTTTTATATATTGTACATAAAAGTAAGAAATAAGTGTGTATTGTAAATCTATGTAAATACAGACAGTGGACATATTAAAACAGACTGACTGACAAATGACAGACCCGACCTGTCGTCAGAGGTGGCGCCCAACATGGACAGGACAGTAACTTTCATTCAAGAGAAATATCTGGTCATGAGCCCCAGCTGGGGCTCGACAACAAGACATACAGACTGATTGACCGTCAGTTGTAACATGACCTTGACCTTGACCTTGTAAGTCAATCAGTTCCAATCAGTCAACGATCAGTCTTCAGTCTTCGAACAGCCGTCTTCAAGCATTTTTCAACAGTCTACAAGCAATCAGCACACTTCGTCCCCAGCGTCGGTCTTCGGAGGCATCGGCGCTTCGCTGCGCCAGGCACGACTGTCTCGGCTGTCCGGCGGTCACACCCCCGACTCACTTGGCAACTCGGCCGCCTCGATTCGCCTTTAGTCATGCCCGACACACTGGGCAACTGGCCTAGCTACCGCCTCTCCGCTCCTGCGACCGCGCTCGGCAAGGGAACCTTTTTCCAGCAATTAAGGAACCTCCAGCAACGGCCGCACTACGGCCAGTCAACTGACTCAGCCGCCTCAACACACCGCAACCAACATCCCTTCCCACCGGCGCGCGCCGCGCTTCTTCATCGCCCAAGCATCTCAGCAACCAACGTTCCTTTTCAGGACATACAAACTGTTCCGAAGAAGTGGGTTGTCATTGGAGTAACGACACAAAAACCCCACACGTGTTTAATGACTAGGGTCGCGGTTTGGATTGGTAATCAGATTTATTGGATCCTTATAACTTCTAACTACTGTTGTGCCCCAGGTTATTAATGGGTATGCTTTATCCTAACAAGGTGTCAAATTTATGTTTTATCAATTAGAATATAATTATAAGTTTTATAAATTTAACTACGTAGGGTGAACCACAATTTGTAAACAGGCCGGAAGCCAGAGTTGAGACGCCCTACATTATTTAGCCATCCGGTGTCAGTTGTACAGTCTATAGAAATTGCTGACGAATTAAGTGACGAGACGAGGCAAGTCTCGCACCGCGCAGTTTGCTGACTTTAAGGGTTTTGCTAGAGCATCTTTTCGTAATGTTAAATTTAAAGGGGCTCGGGCGGAAAGAGCCGCGAACACTCAGATTTTAAGAGTCACTCGGAACAGTCGCGTAGTAGGAAGGAGACGCGATGGAGTCAGATGTCTTCTTTTTGTGAGCGTACTTGCCTGTGTTCGGATCACTGATGATTGTTAGTATATGATTCTGGTTCAATGCTTTTAGTTAAACTGTTTTAGTATATAAAGTTTGGAGTGTAACCGAGTAATTCTGAATTATTGAGTGATGGTTTAGATACCAGCATTTGGTTAATAATTAAGTTTGGATGGTAACCATTTATATTTATACTGGTATGTTGGTTTGAGGTTGTAGATAATGCTAATCATGTGAGTTTGGTAATATAATGAAATTTGAAAGTGCCCGTGCATTTGAATGTTTTGTTCGTCAACATTTATGCAATTGTTACACATAAAATGATAGAATTTTTTACAAAAAGGGGAATGAGTTTGGCGATCACATTTTTAGGAGGATTGAATTTGTTGGTTCATTTTGTGGAAAGTAACTGGACTCCGGGTAATGGCAGAAACCATGCAGCAGTAGTGGACAAGAATTCAAGTAATGAGAATAATTGCTGGTTGTATGAAGAGTCTGAATAGTAGAAGCATGTCATCCGTGTACTGAGTTTGAAGTTACAAGTAAAAGTGTTGGTTTGTGCCATTTAGGTTTAGCGTATTATGTGTATTGACAGGTTGTTCGTTGTAATGGTGTTCATTTCATTATATATTACATTATTGTTGTTGATGAGTATTCGATTTATTTGTGGATCCCCCTAGTGCAAGTATGTTTTCCACCTCACAGGTTAAGAATTATCCACGGACGTCCGATAGGGGGTGAGTACAGTCACTGACCCCTATTAGGGCACAACAAATTGGTGGTAGCGATAAGATATAAAAAGACATTTTTGTGTCGCAATCGTTGCGGCATAATACTAAAAATTACTACAACAGTTTAATGTCAATTGTATTTTGGACTTGCGAAATGTGAAATATATGTATGTATGTACTAGTTCCCACACCTAACTAATTACTGTAGCGCCACTATGTTTTCCCACTCTTCACTACACTCTCCCTCGCTAACAGATCCACAGCTTGTGTGTTCACCGGCGTTTGTCCTCGCTGGATGACGTCTGGCTCATAACTATTTGGCGTTTGCTACGCAGCGGTTTACAACAATGCGGTTTCCTTCATCTCGCACGCTTCGCCATGGGTCGACTGTCTGCTACGACCTACGACGGGTCTGCTCCCAACTGTTCCAAGTCCCCAAAAATTTGCCGCCCTGCACTACGGCCCATTTGGCCCATACGTAAATACGAGCTTGGAATAATGTCTGTATTCTAACTAATTTCAACGCTCAAGTTGGTGGCACTTTGTTACTAAATACAATCTTCACTGTTGACATGATAGCAAGAAGACTTTTTTTAAGCGTTGTTTACAGAAATATATTTCCTTCTGCTGCAGTTGAAATACTTGTAGTTAGCATAGTTGCCCAAAAATTAATAATTAATATTTTAGACAACCATTGTAGTATTGTGAGCCGGGATATCGTAGTCGGCATAACGACTAGCTACGGACTGGACGACCAAGATGTCGGAGTTCGAGTCCCAGTAGGGTCAAGAATTTTCTCCGCATCGTCAAGACCGGCTCTGTGGTCCAACCAACCTCCTATCCAATGGATACCCTCGGCTCTTTCCCCGGGCGTAAAGCGGCCGGGGTGCGAAGCTGACCACTCACCTCAAACTAGTGCCGAGGTCAAGAAAATGTGGACCTATACATCAACTCCCCCATATGACTTCATGGTGTAGTGCTTAATTAGTTAGGCACAGGAACAACTTTAACCTTTACCATTTTAGTATTATGAGACTGAGGTGTTCTTGTAAACTTATATTGTCACGCGTTAGTGACTAGACACGGGTGTTTGAATTTTTTTTTTCCTTGGCACTACAGCCCCAGTGGGCCTAGGCCTACCTCAATGAACTTCTCCCTTAACTTCGGTTTTTCTCGATCTTACACATTCGGTAGTACTCCTTGGGCGGGTGATCAGCTCGTCACAAGGCCTCTACCTGTACACAAACACAGAAAAACACACACACACAAACTAAACATTCATGCCCTGAGTGGGATTCGAACCCACGACCCCGGCTTCCAAACGAGTGAAGACAGTACATGCCTTAGACCGCCCAGCTACCCTGACCGCTCGGGGTTTGGGTTGGTAATTAGAATTATTGAACACTTTAGAACTCCTAACTACAGGTAAATATAACATTGCCGCTAATCTACGCACAGAAGAAATTACTATAGCACACACTATTTTTTTATTGCTAGTGGGGTGGGACTAAGTCCCTTGTACTGCGGCCACTTCTGGCCTATTGTACCAGCCCCAGATGATAGGTGAGAGTGATTGTGGAGCAGTTGGTGGAATGAAGATTGGCAGGGGAAACCGAAGTACTCGGAGAAAACCTGCCCCAACGCCACTTTGTTCACCACAAATCCCACTTGACCAGACCCGATATCCAACCCGGGCCGCCGCGATGGGAAGCCAGTGACTAACCGCTTGAGCTATGGCACGGCCTATATCACACACTAAGTCTCGGTATTTTTTAGTCTTCGCTAGTCGTTGCTTGGTAACGCCTCCAATAACAGAGATTCTTCTACTTCTGTGCTCACGTCGTTGACATATCACAAAACACTGTCCCTCGGCGGTCGGTATGTCGGTTAAATTGCTGCTGGCTCTAGCTAGCACAGCCATTCCTGACTTCATATCACCTTGAGATCCATGATCAAGATTTATGTTCCCTCCTAGACAAAAGCCTTGGTAAGCTTGGTAAGCCCAGTCCAATAAATTTTATTGTATTGTAACACCTGCTTGGTGTTTTCCCTGCCAGTTGAACAAGTTGCACTTTTGAGTGGCGCAAACAATTCCCAGTACTACCGCTGCTATAAAACTATCATTAATCCACTAAACCACATTGTACACATTATTCAGTAACAACTAATAGCTATGTCTTCACTAGTTGTTTCTTGGTAAGGGCTTCTCCCTCTTCTGACTCGACAACAATGTACTCGTTAACTGGTAGAGTGTTCTGGCAAAGGAGATAACTATCTTCCTCTCTCAATTCGGATTGAATTTCAGCAATCTGTCGAAACCGTCTCTGGAAACAAAACAGCATAGATGGTATGGTCATGTGTATGAGTGACTCTCGATGGGGTTTCAGATTGGATATTGGATTCATTGACCACTTATACACACAACCCGCAATTATGAGTAATTGCAACAGTCTCACTATTTTTATTATTGCTAGTGGGGTGGGACTAAGTCCCTTGCACTGCGGCCACTTCTCGCCTTTTGTACCAGCCCCAGATGATAGGTGAGGGTGATTGTGGAGCAGTTGGTGGAATGAAAATTGGCAGGGGAAACCGAAGTACTCGGAGAAAACCTGCCCCTGCGCCACTTTGTCCACCACAAATCCCACTTGACCAGACCCGGGATCGAACCCGCGCCGACGCGGTGGGAATCCAGCGACTAACCGCTTGAGATATGGCGCGACCGTAACTGTCCCACTAAGTTACACACTCCAAATATCACTGTATCCGCGGCACACGTGAAGTCTTGCCTTCACAGCCTGACTTTCAACTGATTCCGTACTTAACCGCCGTCACGTTCTCCCATACGTTTGGCGTCACTTTTGACTGGGCTTCTTCTTCAAGGCTTCAAGCCCCAACAAGTTTTTCACCACCTCTAACTGCCCTACCTGGTGTTGCCGCTGCTGAAGTTGCTAGGCCGTGGCTGGTTTCTGCTTGACCAGGCTCCACCGCTTCTTCCTTACGTCGAGATTACAGCGGGTTTGAATTTCAGGATTCGACCTGATTGTATGGGCGCCAGCAAACAGCTAGACGCGGTTTGCGATTCATTGTAAAAGGGGGAACGCGTGAGTAGGTGAAAGCTGGCGATGGATTTGACTAGCTAGTGGCGATGAGTCTCTCCTCAGGTCGGCTACGGTTTAGGCTCGGACAAGTGAGGGTGAAGCACATCTAACCAACATAATTCACTGTGCCACTACACTTTATTGCTCTTCTTAAAGGCACTCGGCTGTACAAATTCACACAATCTGATGTAGTTTCGGCTTTCAAGCAGCTGGTGTTACACTTGCACAAATTGTACTCGATAAGCTCGACTTACAACCGTCCGCTTAGGGATTAAGCCAAATCAATATATGAGTCGTTATGAGCAAAATTTTGTACTTAGAAATTTCCTTTAGCGCGTGTGATGCGGGGTTTGCCTCCGCCAAGTTCTAAAGTTGACAGACGACTAAAAATCTTAGAGTGAACTCTCTGCCGAGCCAGAGGTCCTAACTGCGTTGTATCCGCCTATTCTCCTCTCCTCCTAATTTCCCGGATAGGCTGATTCAAATAAGAGGAGTTGGTTTAATTTTGGTCCCGGCCAATGACCGATTGTTTTTAAGGGAATTTCGCCCTAAAAGACCAAACGGAGACATTGACAGCGATGCAACTTATGAGGGGTCGCTAATGATCTCCTGGCACTCCCACTTTTGACTTACGGCTGGTAGAAACTGTCACTTCTCGAATATTCAAAGTGGCTTGCCGCTGTAAGTCTAATTCTCAATTTCTAAAGAAACTCAGTGGGGTTTCCTGAAGTATCATTTCTGCCCTTCTGGAAAATAACACCAGATGCTTGGACGCAAGGACTAGCAGATGTCCTTCTCCGCGCAAGCTTGGTCTGTCTGCTCATTGCCCACTCCTTGTTCTGACTGTGTGTCTTAAACCTTTGTTTCTTCACAATTCTTAGTATTTACTGTAACATCTGCTGAAATAAAAAAAGGGGGGGGGAGTGAAGGATTTCAATGGTGCGGTTACAGTACAGAACTGTCTTGGTTGCCCCATTTGTCTCCCTTGTGACTCCCCGGCACGGCCTGCACAGAAAACAACGTTCATTCTCGTATGTGTATTCGTTGCAGCGTGAATGTGTTTACCGAGCCGTTCCCTAGCAGCGGCCGGTCTCTTCTTGCCTATCAAGAATCTGCTGCCTAGCAACGGACGTCTTTCCGTTGTCAATTTCGTGGCCGTTGCCTAGAAATGAATGTTATTTCAGAGCCGTTCACTAGCAACGGCTGTTTCTATGGCTCCGCAGCTCTTATTTGTGCAAACATGACATAGTATTTTCAAGAAAATAACGTTACCCGCACAGGGGGCCTAAACGCGAAATGTAGATTTTGTCGAAACCGACTTTGCCGGTCGGACGGGTTTCATTGAGGTTCGGTATTCGGTAACTAGCCTATCGAGCAACAATCAGCTCCGTCTGTAAGGTAACACAGTCAAGGAAAGTCGTATATGACGAAGTATGAGTTAGTACCGGTAAGTACAATACGGCAGAATATCTTTGCACCGATTTTTGTTTTTTGCTGTTGAGACACATGCCGCTAGTATCGCTTTCAAAGATGTGGCAAAGGAAGAAGTGTGGTATTGATATACGTACATTACTCGTATATGATCGTTGTTATGTTTTTGACGATTACATTAATAACACGAAAAAATAAAAAGAGAATGTACATAGTACGTGGAATATCAGTAACGAATGTACACGTTTACCCATCGTTCTGTAGGATGTGTTACATCTTTCCGTTTAAACTACCGCAGTGCTTGAACAGCTGCGAAGAGATGTGGTCGACTGTCGGGTCATCAGTTTGATACTGTTTGTTAAATGGTGGCTAAAAAGGCATCGAATTGACTTCGAATTGTGATGTGTGTGCTGCATTATGTTTGTATTTGTGAGTGACATGTGTATTTACAAATCTGTTGTAACTATGAAGCCTTCGTTTTTGGAATCTGTATGCAATATGTAGGAGTAACTTTCGGCAGTGGCCCGAGCACGCTTTGAGAAGTGGGCACGAAAGCAAAAGTATATTTCTTACTAATTTATATAAAAGCATGTCTACAAGGGAGTTGTATACTAAGGTAAGAATAGTTGAACAATACTGTGAAATGAGGCATAAAATGTGTAGTCTGTTACGTGTCATTCAGCATTTACTATGATAACACTTTTCAGGTGCGCTGTCATCCGATGTGAATATTGTTTGTTATTAATACAAATTGTGTCATTAGCTTTCTTGGTTTTTCGTTTTGGTCTTTATTAGCTCATGTTACAACCACGGGGATTCTGTAGCTTCCAGTGAATTGTATGTTGTTAATACATGATAATGATGTGTAGTGGACTGAGCTGCTCAGGTGGAATTTACTCTCAGGCTTTTATGAAGGCACTGATGAAGTTCCGAACGCCACAAAAATTTGGATATCTTTATCAGGAGGATAATTGTTAACTGCTTAAGGAAGACCTTGTGCGATAAAGTTAGTTGGTTGTTTGCTGTAATTGGTTAGCTAGGACCAGCTTAGAGAAATGGGGTATGAAGATGAGAAACAAGTTGAACTGAATCATGACATGATCCGGTGGCAGGACATCTATAGCACTGATGAAATCTGACTTTCCCAACAAAGGGAGTTAAGCGTTATCATAATCGTTGCTGTATTATAGTCCATGCTAAAAGATTCTGTTATCTTCTGGTTGCAGATGGAGAAGAGTGCCTCCAGGTATTACGTATAAGATCTAAAAGTTTGTGACAATGGGTACATTAGTGCAAACATTATGTTTTTGAACATTATTTACCATCCTGTCTTTGTCTAAGAACACTGTCCTGTTTATTTTTCAAAACACATTGTTTCTGAGGCTGAATTCTACCTCCATCTTCAGGTAAAACCTACTCAGTTGGGCCCAGTCAATAGAGCTAGTCCCTATTTCCGGAGGTGGAATCCAGTCTCTGAAACATTGTGTTTTGAGAAATATAAAGGACATTGTTTTTAGATAAAGACAGACGATGGATAATGTCCAGAAACATAATATTTGAAGTTTTTTAGTTAATTTGCACCCACAACTTAATGAAATCCTGTGGTGTCATGACAAGGAAGGGCCCAGTTACAGTGTTCACTGCTGTGGAAATCTCAATTTTCTGGTTAGCTGTGAACTTACCAGAAAGTCCCATGAAGTAGAAAAATTCTTCGATATGACCGAAGCAATGAAAATTGGAGCTCAGGATAACTCCAGTGGTACAATTTGTAGTGATGGCACTGATTTTTCAGGATCTGTACAGACAGGAAGTTGATATACAACAGTTGACTTGTTGGATATTATCTGTTGTCCTGTTTATATTTCAAACAATGTTTTCAAGATTAGACTCTGCCTCTATCCTCAGGTAGAAAACCTACAATGTTGGGCCCAATTGATGGGGCTGATGCCTATCTCCAGACCAATATTGGTTATGAAGTTAATATCTGCTTACAGACAGTAACATTGTTTCCTAGCATAATGCTTTATTGCTGTCACCACGATTATTATTGTCACTGTCACTGTCATCATTGTCATTGTCATTGATGACAAGGAAGTTGTAGCAGCAGATGTAGCTTTATTTTGTATGATCATTAATTATATTGATCCTGATTAATTTAAATATCCACCATTAATTTTGTAAATCTGTGTGTCTTATTCTTGACTTGTTTCACTCCAGCCATTTCTGTGTATAATGCAACACAAACAATTCACAGTCCCTCTTTTATTTTAAAATATCTTTAGAATTTTAAATCTTTCTATGCCATTTTTTTATGCTTGATTTTTTAATGTACCTCCTAAAATTTTTTCATTCATAACGTAATTTCACTGAGCTTAGCTTGGATTTTAGGAGCTGTGGTAGGCCCATTTTGTGCCTTTCCCTGTTCCTCTCATGACAGTCTTTGAATCATTCTCCAATGGAAACAATAGGGGAAAGTATTCTATTGTAGTTGTTAGTCCATATTTGAGTGAAGAAGTGGCATTAATTCAGCAGACTGTGTTTCCTTTTAGGAATTCTTACAGCTTCCTGTATGCATGTAATGAGGTAATTAAGTCAACCATTTAGTCAGAACCTGTTTAACATATCAGATTACCATCTTAATGTGTTTATTGTGTTTATCTTCTTAATGATGGAGAGGTCATTACTTCGGAAGTGTGTCACATACTGACTGGAAAGATAATTTGCCTCAGTAATAGAAGTAAAAGGAAAGTGTTTCTCCATGAATTTCAGTTTTAGAATGGAGGGACGTTCTTTTATTTGGGTAAATACTGTATTTGACTTTTGTTATGACAGAGTGTTATTTGAGTTCTGATAAGAACTCATTGCCTTGTTTGACTGGCTGGAAATTGTCTCTTGTGTGAAAGTAATGAATTAAACAGAATGATTGGTGTAGTGACCAGCATGAAGTGCTGTTTCACCTAAAGGCATATTCTTTATGACACTGCAAATTTGACTGTCCAGTCACAGAGTTGTGCCCTTGTTGACTGGTGTAGAGTGAGGTAGACTCATGGGAGAAAGACTTTATGGTCATGAAAATATAGTTGTGTCTTACAATTTTGGGATGAAATTGTTGAATTTTGTCAAACATCTTAGGCAGGGTCTACATCAAAGGTGTGCTACATGCGACCTGAAATACTGCATAACATGCAACACAACAAACTTATGTGAGAACTGTATATTCTAAATTGACAGTCTAGACCAGTGGTTCCCAAACTTCCTCAGTTTGTGGAGCTCTTGCATGTCATGTTGCTGTCTGTGGGACATCCATACCATTTACTTACTCATGGAGCTGAGCCCTTCTTGGGGAGCTGCCAATTATGCAGCTACTCAAGAATTTCCCAGAATTTAATGGAACCCAAAGGTTCATTACCATGTTCACAGGAGCCCTCCATTGGTCCGTATCCTGAATCAGATGAATCAAATCCATACCATCACATCCTATCTCTCTAAGATCCATTTTACTATTGTTCACCCATCTATGCCTTGGTATCCCCAGTGGTCTCTTTCCTTCTGGCTTCCCCACCAATATATTATATGCATTCCTCGTCTCCACCATTTGTGCTACATGCCCTGCCCACCTCATCCTCCTTGACTTGATCATTCTAGTCATACTTGGAGAAGAGTACAAGTTGTGAAGCTCCTCATTATGAAGTTTTCTCCAGCTTCCTATCACATCATCTCTCTTTGGTCCAAATATTCTCCTCAACACCCTGTTCTACATGCTATACATATACATAATGTGACATAATGGCTGAAAGAGAAATAGCGGAATGAGAAGAGGCAGCTGTTTGTTAGGCATCAACTCATGTTGCCAGCCGGTAAATACATGTACATGAGCACGGAAGCTTAAGAATCTCTGTTGTTAGATGCCGTTACTAAAGAATGACTAGTGTGGACATAGAAGACTTTATATGTACTGTAGTTACAGTGATCTTTAGAAAGCATGAATTAGTGAGACTTTTATAGTTACTTGTAGTTGTAAGTGTTCAGTAATTCAGTTATCAATTCAAACCCTGTGTCTGATCACATACACAGGACAGTATATTACATTCAGCAGGTCAAAAATTAGTTATAAATGTCTGCAGAAATTGGAATAAGTCATAAAAACACAAAATATATATGCACGGTACAACTGAAGCTTCCACATAAAAAATAAAATGAAAACTATAAAATACATGTACACAGAGGTTTCATATAAGGTATTCAGATGCTGCAAATAGATCCACCATACATCAGTACATCAGTACTTTCCTCTTACACAATTTATACAAACATTTTTGAGTAGATTATGAATCATTTTTAGATAACAGGAATATATCAGCAGAGTAGAATGAGTGTGTGTTTAATGAACTTCATTGTAAATAACCAAGAAGGTTTTCAGACTAAATCAGTTGTGCGCAGAGGTAATACATCGAATGAGCACCTTCTTCATAGACCTGACACCAACCTCTCATATTTCCAGAAAAGTAGATACTATGGGCATGTTGGCATCAACATTTTCAACAATTTACCATCTGCTCATAAATGTCTTATGAATGAAAACACACAATTTAATCCTTCACCGCCTGTGGGCATTTAAATTCCTACTCAACTACTGTGTCGGAGGATATTAAAATATTTAAATTGGAGTGTGCAACATTTCACTTAAGAGTGTAATAAATTGGGAAAAACTGGAGTTTTTTTTTTCTAACTTTCACACTACATTCAGAAATGTATATAGAATCGCGGCATTGATCCACACTGCTTTAAAATTATTTTTTGGCGCAGTAAGCCTATAAAAATTATGAATGATAATATCATATTATCTTAGAAGTCCAACTGGGTGTGTTAGTCAAGAAAACATTCCACACAGGGTCCCACGTCACACCAGTACACAGTTTTTGACACACAACATGCCGTTAAGAGTTAAATATCTTTCTAGCACTGATTTAATGAAAATGTATGGTCACATGGAAGAGGTAAGATCTCTAATCTCTTAAACATACCTATATATGAATTTATAGGTTTCACACCCACCGTGATTTTAATTAATTTATTTTGTAGTAGCAGTATCTCTTTGTTGCTAGATTAATTGGCCCAGAAAATTATTCCATGCTTCATTATACAGTGAAAATAGGCAAAATAAATTGACAACTATACAACAGCAATGACAACAAAGAAAAGCGGTCATTATTAAATTGCACTTAACAAAGGCAAAAAAATTAAGTATGTATATAAAACATTGCAAGAAGTACATAAAATAAGAAAATTCAACCAATTTACTTTATGTGTATGTATGTGTGTGTGTGTGGGTGTGCTTTATATATGGCACATGTGGTAGCATAGTTGGTTGAGGCATTATGCTACAAGCTGGAAGGTCGCAGGTTCGAGTCCCGATGAGGTGATTTTTTCAGTTCCAGCCACACTATGGCCCTGGGGTCGACTCAGCCTCTAACAGAATTAGGTACCAGGAATCTTCCTGGAGGTAAAGGGCAGCTGGCATGTAAGGCTGACAACTTTACCACCATCTATTAGCCGATTATCTGGAGATAATGTGGGAGCCTGGACGTCTCACAACCCTCTGGGCCTTCACGGCCAGTTACAGGGGTAGCTTTTACCTTACCTATATATATATATAAGATTTGGAAAAGACCACTGGTGCTCGAGTTCGGTGGCAGAACATCTTGACCTAGCTCACAGTGTATTTTTTGGAAACCACTGGTCTAGACCAAGATATTCAAACAGCAACATGACAGATACACCAGTGCTACTGGATTTCGGCACCGATTGTGCTGCATATTGTGGCCTGTGTTAAGTCATATATTGTGCATCTTTGGTGATGTTGTGTGATTTTAGTTGAATGTAGAAGGAGAGAAATTGATGTTTAGGAGGTGGGGTCGAATACCTCCACCGTGACCCTGCTAGTTGTAGGAGGCGACAAAAAGTGAAGTCTCAAATTTGAGACAGCAATATACAAGGTGTGTCCCAAAAGTCATGAAATATATTTTTTTTTCGCGCTCCTACTGGTCGGAGCGCGCTGGAACCGGTTGGGTTGGGGGGGGGGAGGCCTTTAGCTTCGCAGCGCGCCCAAGGTCAGTCTGCTCGAGCATCGGAGGCGTCAGTATCGCTTATTTAGTGCACCTGTGTTTTGTGACCACGTCACGGCGCGCGATGGCGGATACTTTCGAACAACGTTGCGCGGTCAAGTTCTGCACAAAGCTCAACAAAAAAGCTGCCGAAACTCACGAACTGCTTAAGCAAGCCTACGGGGAGTCTGCTCACACCTCGGCTTCCCCACACCTCGGCTTCCCCGAAACCGAAGAAGGCGAAGATGAGCAAATCCAAAGTGAAAACAATGCTCATCGTCTTTTTCGACGCCAAGGGTGTGGTCATGACAATGCGCCCAGCCACACGTTTCTGCTCGTCCGTGAGTTCCTGGCGAAGCACCACGTGGCAACGCTGCCGCAGCCACCCTACAGCCCCGACCTAGCTCCGGCCGACTTCTTTTTGTTCCCGAGGATCAAGACTGCACTCAAAGGACGCCGTTTTGAAAGCATTCAGGCTATCCAAGCGGCCGTGATAACAGCTTTAAATGAGGTTCCCGTCGAGGCCTTTGAGGGGGCGTACCGGGCATGGGAGAGTCGGTAGAAAAAAAGTGTAGATGCTCATGGACAGTACTTCGAAGAATATTAACACTTTGTACCGATATCATCAATAAATTTAAATATATATATATATATATATATATATATATATTATTTCATGACTTTTGGGACACACCTTGTATGGTTTCGAGTACCAAGGGACTCGAACCTGAGAAAGACTTGGCCGGTAAGGGCCAGCAGCATATACAAAAGACAGACCCGTCCTCTTGTCAGAAAGGGCGTCCCACATCAACAAACCCAAAATTGTCTTACAATGATAAAAATTTGATCATGAGCCCCAGATGGGGTTTGACACGAAGACTGACTGACCGACCGTCAGTCACAATGTTACTTTGACTTGGAACCATGGCAGTGAGTGACAGAGACTTGAGGGTCTTGAGTTCTGAGTTCGTCGTAGAAGAAGAAATAGTAGCGGCGGAAATGGAACCAAACGTACAGAAGAGTACAGGAGGGCGGCCTGTGATGATTTAACTTGTGACTTGAAGACTTTATCTGTAATATTTGGAGTGTGTAATTCAGTGGGACTGTGTTGGGATCCGTTGCCAGGAGACGACTAGTGAAGACTAGGAACCCTAGTGCGTGTGCAACAGTGAATTGGAAAGTGCGTAAATCAGCGATAGCACCATATTGCCTGTATTTAGTTAGTTTAGTTAGTTATTGGAGAGGGTGGATTTCCCCATGCACTGAGACCTGTACTGGCCCATTGTGCTTCGCTCTATGATTTCTACCAGTCTCTATAGCCTTACCGGTACTGGTGCTTACCATCAGTCCCGCCCAGCCAGCTAGACCGGCTCTACTTAGCTGAGAGGTATCTATAATGCTTCCCCCATCTACCAGAGGTATTAGAGACTGCTGTTGGGCGGGAAACGTTCGTTAATTTGGCTCAGTGACCTCCTTTGGAGATATGAGGTTCTTTTACGTGCCGTAAAGCTACGACACGGGACCCACGGCTTAAAGTCCCTCCCGGAGGACTTGTTCCCTGATTTTTTCCGCCCTTAAAAATTCGACGACCTCCGCCGGGTATTTGAACCCGCGTACAACGAGTCATGAGGTGGGAACGTTACCTCAAGACTACGGAGGCCGCTTTTGCCTGTATTTAAGTGTAATTACGAGTAATAGAGAGCATGTAACCGAAGTGCTAATAAATCCAATCATCCGAACTAGAAGACTGCCATTTGCAGTAAACTAGGCAATTATATATGAAAATATGAGGTTCGTGCAAAACACTGATATCTCTGCTATGATTTTTAAATTGTACCCTAAACTATTGAAGAATGTAAGGCGTTGGGATTCTTTACTCCTGTTTAGTTATTTTTAAAATACAGTTCTGTAAAGATTGAAATGAAATGTTATCTTTACTATACTGTAGCATTAAAATTTTCATTTAAGAGTCATTGATACAGTGCCATAGACAGAAAGACAGATAGTCTTAAACATTATTTGAGAGTTAATCTGAACGTAAAAGTGGCATGCCGTTGTTAGTGATATATCACAGTCACTTCTGAAATTGTTTGTTACTGAGAGGTTTTGGTCGCGCCATAGCTGAAGTGGTTAGTTGCTGGCTTCCCACCGCGGCGGCCCGGGTTCGATATCTGTTCTGGTCAAGTGGGATTTGTGGTGGACAAAGTGGCGCTGGGGCGGGTTTTCTCCGAGTACTTCGGTTTCCCCTGCCAGTCTTCATTCCACCAAATTCTCCATCATCATAATCGCCCGGGGCAGGCTACAGTAGGCCAATCAGTGGCCGCCGTGCCGAGTGGACCCGGTTGGACTCCACCCCCCACTATGCGAATTATAAAAAAAAATAGTGAGAGGTTTAGCCCTCGGGCGTCAAGACATTAGCACACCTGAAAACAAATGGTTCAGGTCCAAATTAGAAAGTGATAAAGTATGGAATAGCTACAGGAATTTTATACAAGTGATTCTTTGTTCTAATACATTCTTGCTTTCAGTTGTTCTCGTGGAGCGGGAACATGATAATTACTATTCAGTCAGCATCCATTGACGGATCCGTGACTTTCTTGTTATTCTCCCGCCCCCCTTTATTTCTGCTGTAGCGAATCAGTTCATTAACCTCTCCCACCTCAGAGAGTGTGGGAACATACTGGATGTACTAAATAGCTGAGCAATGTGTGTTTCTGTCCATGTATTTATTACAGTATCTCGTTTGCTTCCTAGACTTTTTTTTTCCTGGCTGCCCTTCATGAAATTGCGTTTGTAATATACAAGCATCTCTCGCCTATAGAAACGAAAATGATCTCACAGTACAAATGTATCACTAAAGCAGGCCCTGTCTTCAGAAGGACATTTTAGGTGCCATTATTAATTGCAAGACCGCCTCTGTGGTGTAGTGGTCAGAGTTCCTGGCTACAGATCCAGTGGTCCTAGGTTCGATTCCCTGCACTATCAGATTTTCTGACAAGTAGTAGGTCTGGAACGAGGTCCACTCAGCATCGTGTGGATAATTGAGGAGCTACTTGAATGAAAAGTAGCGGCTCCGGCCTAGAAAACGGAAATTAACGGCCGTGGGGTTTCGTTGCGCTGACCACGCGACACCTTCAGTCCGTTAAAGTTGGCACTAACTTTGCCGACAAGCAGCGGTCGCTCGGTCGGTACAGTTCGCTTGCGGAATAAAACCACGGAGTTTGTTTGTTTTTAATTAAACTACTTAAGCCACGATTCAGGATATTTAAAATTGTTGCTGTACTGGTTGAACATGGCCACCCTGACTTTCGCTTTCCGTCGTGTCACCCAGATCTTAATCCTGTTGAAGTGATACGAGGATCGGTTAAAGAATATGTCCCTAGAAAGAATGCCAGTTTCTGACTAGCTGTACGATGCTATGAAACTGGCCGAGAAAAAGTTCAATGTCTTCAGAAAGAATGAATGGAGCTCGAGGTACAACAGTGCCTGTCAGTGAGAACAGAACTCCTTGCGACTGGAACCTATTATTGACGACATTTCGGAACAAATTATAGTCAACTTACAAAATGACAGCGATACCAGTAGCTGTAGCTGAAATGGGGAAGGGGAGGAAGACGAAGATGAGGAAGAGGCTGGGGAACTCAGTGAAACTGAAGCTTTGTAGAATGTTCACCAGCCACTGAAGGTAATTCAGTCTGTACTTACGTTTTGCTGTTTAATAGCAAGAAGAAGCTCTTCCCCCACTTGCGTCGCCACCACTGCCAGACACTGTTCTTACCTTCCTTCTTGCCCGTCTCAGAGCTCATATCCGACTTGACAACTTCTAATTTTTCTAGCATAAAATCCAGAAGATTTCTCCTGATAATATACTGAAAGGATTGTGATATTGGATAACAAAGATAAAGGTAAGGTACGCCATGAAGGCGTATGGGGGAGTGGCTGTATAGATCCATATTTTTTTGACCTCGGCACTAGCTGGAAATGAGTGATCAGCTTCACGCCCCGGCCGCTTTACTCCCCGGAGAGAGCCCCCGGTACCCATTAGATAGGAGGCTGGGTGGGCCCCAGAGCTAGCCTGGACGATATGGAGAAGAGAAAATTCTGACCCTACCGGGACTCGAACTCCGACCCCTAGGTCGTCCAGCCAGTAGGCACTCACTATACCGACTGCGCTACCCCGGTTCTGTGATACTGGTTATATGAGTGTAAAGGAATAATTAGCGTACAGAAGAGATATCACCCCAATAACATTATGGAGATGATAATTCAGTTCAGTTCAGTTCTTCATTATTTATATGCCGCAAGGCCAATTGCAGACAGAGCACAGTGTAGATACAAGTAATTACATTATGGACAATCACAACATAAAGTCAAAGACAAATTACAGGCAAGCACTGGAGGAAAAAGACATTAATGCAGACAAGTAAAGAAACGAACAGTAATAATAATAATAATTTCATTAACATAAATCTTAAGTTGTTATTGAGAACGGAGAAATGAAAGTATAAATATTTAACTGAGAAATGAAAAGTATAGATATTGAGACAGGATAATATTAATTCAGTTTAATTGCTGTTTATGTTCATGCAAATAATAGTACTAACAGTTACACCATATTTACAAATCGTTTGAGGCGAACTTTCCTGGCTCCGAATACGTCAACACCCTGCAGACAACATTAGCAGCTGCTGCACATCTAGCAGAGGGACAATTTTTAGATGAGCAGACACTGAAGAAAGCAGAGTCTCTGAGGAGCAGGAACTCTGAGACCAACAATTTCCTGAACAGAAGGACAGAATTTAGAGCCAAAATAAACTTGAATAAGAAAGAGAGCATCAAGGCGATGTCTCCTAGTACATAAAGTATGTAATTTTAACTCCTCAAGAGCAAGAGAATAATTGTAACGAACCTGAGGAAAGAAACGACTAAAACAGAGGGCCGCAAACCTCTGCTGGATGCGTTCCAGCTTGTTGGCATCAGTTGACGTAATCGAATTCCAGACTACGGACGCATATTCAAGTTTAGACCTAACTAATGCAGTGTACAATCTTAACATACAGTCTAGAGATGAGAAATGTTACGAACTAGACCCAACAGTTTAGTACAGTGAGAGAAAATTTAATTGACCTGGTCATGGAAATATTGCTTAGCATTAATAAACACTCCCAGGTCTTTTATAGAATCGGTCCTGGATATTGACGATTGACAAAGTTTATAGTCTTAGTTCAGTTGCGTTGGTTTTCCTGGAGACGGATATAACTTTAGTTTTACTGATGTTGAGTTTCATACAGTTAGCAATGCACCAACCTTGTATAGGGTAGACAGTCTATATAAGGACAATAAATTAATAATCATTCAAAGAAAAATTAAAGTTAACGTTATCGGCGGAGAAAAATAAGTACATTCCAATGGTTATGCCAGTATGTGGCGAGAACGGACAGTCTGCATGCGTACACACACAGAAGTTAGCAATAGTAGCAATAACTCAATTAATTCATAGTTGTTAGTGTGCTAACACTAAATGGAGTAGTCCCATCCTACCGCTGAAAATGACGTGTGGCCCGCATTCGATTCGATTCGATTCCGAGACCCCTAATCTGTTTATTGACGGCGGCGCGAAACAACCCGCAGAAAGGAGGAATACGCTGCGTGCAAGTTCAGTGTTGAAGTGTCACGCGTCACAACGCACAAGACAACGATCTGAAAGTTAAGGAATATGTGCATCGCCTAATAACTGGCACGTTTCCTCTGTTTGATACCCAGTCAGTTGTCTAAACAAATCCTCCGGTTAATCGGGAGTCTGCTGTACCTGTTAAGAGCCGGGGTAGCTCAGTCGGTATAGCGACTAACTACGGGCTGGGCGACCAAGGGGTCGGACTTCCGAGTCCCGGTGGGAGCAAGAATTTTCACTACTCCATGTCGTTCAGACCAGCTCTGGGGTCCACCCAACCTCCTAACCAATCGGTACCGGGGGCTCTTTCCCCGGGGGTAAAGCGGCAGGGTCATGAAACTGACCACTCACCTCCAGCTAGTGCCGAGGTCAAGAAACTGTGGATTTATACATCCACTCCCCCATACGCCTTCATGGCGTAGTGCTTAATTAGTTAAGCGCAGGGACAACTTTACCTTACCGTACCTGTTTGTTGAAGGTTCCTAAGTATGTATAAAATGTAACAAGTTCTTATTTCTCCCTTTTGTAATTTTTTTTAAAGCAGTAATGAATGTTGTGTTCTGTACTGCTTTAGAATGTAGAGGAAAAGGAGAAGTGGGGACTGCAGGAACGTTGTGTGGAAAAAGAAGGAAAATCAGAAAGAGAGAGTCGATAGATCAATATTTTCCCCTGGTCGGAAGGCGGGAGAAGTTACTGCGCTGACGTATGCTCTGTCTACTATGTGAACGCGAGTGCGTCATCGTAATTTGATGACGTTGGCCGTTACGTCATATTTACAAAGTTACTAGAGTCTATTTTTAACATGCTCCGGTATTCATACGCCTGTGGGAAATTCAAACTTTACATATACTCGTACAGGACGTTTCTTCCGTAAGTTTTAATGGAACTGTGTCGCTCTCATGCGCACATATACTGCTATGTATGTGCGCATTAGTATGCCCGTGCAATGAAAACCACATCACTCTATAATGGAGGCCTAATCACTATTACACTTTCGGTTGTAAGAGGACGTGAATGAACGAATATGAGGTAGGCCTTGACCAGCCCTTGCACCGCGACCTTCAGTGATCTCCTGTGCATCCCCCTCTGTTTCATCCCTTCAACAGTCCTACGCATCGAACGAAGTGTGGTGTGTTACTTAGAGGGGCGACTTGGTACTCACCTGTCTCCGTGAAATAGTGGCCTAGACGAGGAAATCTTAAGTAAGATATAGCCTCACAGTCACGTGAGATATGTATTTCGCTGATTCATTTTTTCCAGGCACCTTTGGCAGATGGGATTATTGGTTAATCTCATTTTGAAAAGGTATCCTCTCAGGTGACAAGTGTCGTATCACCCACCATAACTGGTTTCTGTTTAGCTGTAATATTTTCTTGGTTCTTCTGGCAGAGGTTCCTTATGGGAAACCGTCTGAGTCCTGTAAGGACTTCGAGTATTTTTTGTGGTCACTGTTTGTCCAGTCCCTGACAGCCTCCTCAGAACTTCATTTGTGACACAATGGCTTGCTCAGTATGTACGCCGTAATTGAACTAATGTCTCTATGTGTGAAGCCGGTAAATGTAAAGTTGTCCCTGTGCTTAACTGATTGAGCACTACGCCATGAAGGTGTGTGGGGAGGGGATATATACATCCACGTATTCTTGACATCGGCACTAGTTGAAAGTGAGTGGTCGGCTTCACGTCCCGGTCGCTGTACCCCCGGGGGATAGAGTCCCGGGTACTCATTAGATAGGAGGCTCGGTGGTTGGGCCCCAGTATGGACGACTTGAAGAAGAGGAAGACTTGCCCTACCGGGACCCGAACTCCCACCCCTCGGCCGTATGTGTAGATCGTGGCAATATTTTGTGTAAGTCTGTAGCAACTTTACGGAGGCATGAACTGTCTTCGCTCGCTCGGACGCCGGGATCGTAGGTTTGAATCCCACTCGAGTCATGGATGTCTGTGTGTGCTTTTATTCTGTGCCTGTGTTGTCCTTGCGACGGGGTGAACACTCGTCCAAGGAGCCCTTACATTTGTGTAAAAAAGGTTACGAAACTGAAGAAGAGGCCAGGGCCCAACAAAGGGCTGTAGCAACTTCGCGATAACCGCGACACCCATAACAATTCTCCAGGTATCGCTTGACTAGGAATCAGATCCCAAGATAAACATGTAAAATAGTATTTGCAGATTTACCTTAACTTTCTCTCCATTTCAGTATGATTCTGCTGTCTACAATCTACTATGCATATTTCTTTTGTATAGTTAACCTACTTAATTTATATATTGTTGAAGATAGAGAAAAAAGAGGATATAGTTTTCGCTGTGCTTAATTAATTAAGCACCACGCCATGAAGACGTATGGGGGAGTGGAGATACAGCTCCATTGTTCTTGATCTCGGCACTATGTGGAAGTGAGTGGTCAGCCTGACGCCCCCCACCTCTTTACGTATTGGATAGGAGGCTCCTCATAGTCTGTCTGGACACTGTGGAGTAGAGAAAAGCCCCATGCCTTTGCCGTCCAGCCCGTAGCCCATCACAATGCTGACTGCTATCCCGGCTCCATGTATAATGGTAATCATGTGAAAGTGTAAAGTGAACATTAGCGGAAAATTTGGAAACTCTTAAAAGCCACCATTGGCCTAGCGTTGTGTGTATGGACACATACCAAGAAGAAATTAAATGGAGTTACCGCTGCTGAGTCCTGCGATCGGAACACGTATAGTGTACTTAGCCATAGCATAACCTCAGTACACGCAGGGCTAATACCATGATTACTAGGGCCCGGATTTCTATGACATGTCATATTTTTTTCCTAGGGTTTATTCCTATTTTTAAATGTAATTATGCATGTTTCCAGTCATTCTTATTGAAATTATATCTTTTTTATTTTGCATATAAATGCATATTTTAGAGTTTTATTGGTTTTACAGCATATTTTGTCATAATTTTGAAATAAGGTCATTTTTTGTCATTTTAGAAACAATTCTTTGATATAATGTAAAATTTCGGCTCCATAATGTTTTGTGTTACAAAATAAATTTCAGGCTGGACTGTTGCTTCAATGTGGAATAGAGTTCAGGTACATGAATTCATATTAAAAACCATATTTTTGACTGGACTGTACTTGCAGTTACAAAGGCGAAAATTTTTGAAATGCAGCATTTATGACCTGGCAAGCCGGCCTTTCCCAGTCGAGGCAGGAGGGAGTCAAGTGTAACGGGTATTCTCCTATTGTACTCCGTCTTACTATAAGGTATATACATCCAATTCTTTCTTGGAGGGCTTAGAAGTATTCTATTTATATATGTGGAGGGCGTTATAAGACTTCAGTTTGACTTTACAATGCCTAAAGTGAGTACATGTAGTTCAAGGAGCGCAAAGTTGCGTAGTTTTGTACAGGTGTTTGGTGAAAAGGTGTTTAGTACCGATTGCAAGATATTTTATTGTAAGTTGTGTGGCGTGAAAGTTACGGCAGAAAAGCGATTTACTGTGCGGCAGCACATTAAACATTTACCATGTTTAAATGTTTAAGCAGATTATCTACAAAGGATAGCAGACAAAGTTTGTTGTTTAAAAACGGTTCCACTAATTCTTCTTCTTCTTCTCCTTCACCTTCTTCAACGAACAATGGTTCGGAATTTTCGAAGGATTTGTGTCAGTGAATGGTATCTTCGAATATTCCATTAAAGAAATTGCATAATCAGCACTTCAGACAATTTTTGGAGACATACACTAGTCATCCTATCCCAGGTGAATCGACGTTAAGAAAGAATTATCTCTCTACATGTTATGAAGATATGTTAA
>NW_019719365.1:877826-877907 GCF_002891405.2 Cryptotermes secundus | reverse complement strand
GAAAATGGTCCATATTACTTGCCTTGCTCATGCATTGCATAGAGTAGCTGTAGAAGTTCGAGGACATTTTCCTGATGTAGA
>NW_019719365.1:852476-877712 GCF_002891405.2 Cryptotermes secundus | reverse complement strand
TCGCCTGGAATTTGTAGTGACTGCACTCTGTGACGCGTTGGACACTGTAAAGAGCATTGAGAATGAACTAAAACGAACTCGTGGTGAAATAAGTGACAGGATTAAAACCAAAATAGAAAGTGTTTTTCATCGGAATGCTGGTTATTCAACATTATGCAAGATTGCAGATATACTTTCCGGTAAACTAGCAACATTCGAAGATGATACAGAACTGTCACCAAACGACTTGACATTCTTCAAATATGCTCCTGTCACATCATGTGATGTGGAACGAAGTTTTTCCAAATACAAAACTATCCTTAGTGATAATCGGCGAGCTTTCAAATTTGAAAATTTGAAAATGCATCTAGTTATAAATTGCAATTGTAACAGTGAAAATTGAGACGTGAATAGCTTGTGTTCTTTTAAATGGTGTTTTCAGATAGCAGAGTTAAGTTAGTGTTCATACCATGTGCACCAGTGTTTGTCTAAAATATGAATGCAAATATCAGTATTAAAAAGAAAAACAATGAATGGTTTAATCCAGTACGAAATGTCAAAATTCCATCAGTTTTCTTTCCTTCAGAGACATAATAGGGCTAATTTGGTAAGTAGGACCTACTATCATATATTCATCATCTTTATTCTTAACCTCTAATAAAAGTTGTAATTAAAATTGTGAAATTTTATGTCCCATTTAATATTTAAGGTCATATTTTACACTTTTTAGGTCATATTTGACATAATTTTGGGTCTTAAGTGCATGCATATATTTAGAGTTTTTAGGTCATAAAAATCCGGGCCCTAATGATTACAAAACTTATGTCTAAAGATGTAAAGCGGTTTATGTTCCAGTAATACCAGGTATGTTCTCTATTTGGGGGAGGGGGGTTACTTTATGATGCTGCCAGTCTCTCGGGCTTCATGGCATAAAATAGTAGGATGATTGGTGAATAATGAGTTGGAAAGGATTTAGAAGGAAGTTGTGATGGCCTAAGTGGGGTACTGTCCCAGCATTTACCTGGAGGTACTGAGGAAAACAATGAAAACCCTGTCATGCTGGGTACAGCACCATCCAGCTGGGTCGTGTTCTGTACTACGTCAGGATGACGGATGTCACAAAGACAATGAGTTAAACTCATGATAAATATGAAATGCTTTACATGTAAAATTCTGTTATGTTCTGCTAAAAGAATAGATACTGTGTACATTTCTGATACAGTATACGTGTACTCTCTTTTATTTAATAAATTTATAAATTTATTTAATTTCTCCTTTGTTTAAATCTGACTTTTACATTCTGATTTATGTAGTATCTCTCCCTCTTTTAATTTTCTCCTCTTAGGTTGTGTTTAATTAATATTTTTATGTTGAGTTCACCATTGTAATCCATAATATTACTTATTATTATTATTGTTAGTAATAATATTATTGGCATTATTGCGTTGTGATTGACTGTATTCTGATAACAGTCAATTTTTAGTGCTCAGTCTGTTCTCTTTTCTATTTGTTCTTCTGATGCCACTGTCTTTCATATTTTTCCTTATTAGACTCACGTTTAGGCTTACCTCTCATTATCACGTTGTTTGTGTCATTCCCTTAATTGACATTTCAGTATATTTGAGGTACATAAGCATGAACAGTGTCAACTCAGGATTGAGCTGGAGGGATGTCATAGGTATTGTAGGTATATCTTGTACCTGACTGCGTGATTTGATCTGGCATTTCTGCTACCTGGGATTATGTCCTCTAGTCTCTTCTGATTCTGAATTAAATAATAGTCCTTCATAGTGTCACGTGTACGGGTTGCGAGTGGCTTATAAGACGGGGTTTGGATTGGATGATTGTATTTATTGACACCTTATACACACACCTCGGGACTACAGGCAATACAGCGCTGTCGCAATTCTGCACACTTTCCAGTTCACCGTCACACGCGCACTAGGATTCTCGTCTTCACTAGTCGTATCCTGGCAACGGATTTAATACAGTCTCACTGTCACTTCAGATGACACATGAAGTCTTCTTTTCACCGCTCAATCCCTTTCTTGCCAATATTCTGCAACTGCTAATTCCGAAGACTGAACTCACTACAATTCCTCTGCTCCCAAGCTCATATCCTGCCATGCTGGCGTCTCTAACTCAATTCTTTTAAATTGAACTCTTCTTTATAACCAGTTTGCACGGACCAAGAAGAAAACACAGCCACTCTCTTGTTGGGAAGACGTGTTTGCGGCCCCGTTTCATACCAATGGAAGTTACTGGATTCTTACTTGCGCATTCTTTGCAGTGAGAATGTGTTTACAGAGTCGTTGCCTAGCAATGAACGTCTATTTTGACTTCACTATTCCGGCTTTCGGCCGTCATCTCACTTGGACTCCTTGGGATCTTTGATTATGGTACCTGTAAATATACAGGACAACTCAACAAGTTAAGGATATTCATACATGAAACAGGATCCAGGATCCCAGTGTTCAACCTGCGTACTACTGTACAAGCCGTAACGCAGCTGATCTAGTACTTTCGTAATTGAGGTCAGGCTTGTCGTGCTCTGTGCTAATTTGATTGTTTCTTGATGGCCGTGTTGAATTTATGCACATATTGGTCGTAAGGTATGGAAACACTTTTCCTTTATAATGACATCCACTGATGACGTATGATTTCAAATCGATAGCAGTATCATTATTGGGCTGATTATGATACCCCGATAACTAACGCCTTCAGGACTTAGTCATCTGCGGTTTGAAACTGATAATCCTGCCACAAGGACAAAAGTCTTGCCAAACTGGTTGTATTCGTATCAGGACAGTCCCTGGCTAATCTGAAAGTACATTTTCCTACCTGTTTCAGCCTTATTGCCCTCATTTCCTTTGGCGCTACAGCCCCAGTTTGGGCCCTGGCCTGCTTCCATTAAACTCTTAGACATTCGTTAGGACTCCTTGGGCGGGTGATCAGCTCGTCGCAAGGCCTCTGACTGTACACAAATACAGAAAAACACACGCAAACAAACAGTAAGCTTCCATGACTTGTGTGGTATTCGAACTTACGATCCCGGCTTCCGAGCGAGCGAAGACAGTGCATGCCTCAGACCGCTCGGCTACCGTGACCGGCAGTGTATAAGAATAATACAGGGTGGGGCGCAGAAACTTCCTTTTTGTGAAGACGCATTGTGAAGGGAGGGGAGGTCGCAGAAAAGTGGGGATAGGCTTGGCGAACGCAGCAGTCGCGGAAGTTTCTGTCTAATACCCCTCAGTAGGAAACGAGATGGAAGAGTGAGCAGCGTGCATTTGCTGTCGAAGCCTATTTTTCGAACAACCATTCCTACGTGGCGGTGCAGCGTGCGTTCCGTACTCACTTCGGAATTAAGCCCAGAGGTCCGGTTCCTGACCGGAAATCGATTGTTTTGTGGGTAGAGAACTTTAGGACAACCGGGAGTGTGGTGAAAAAGTCATCAGGACGACAACGGACCGTTACGACGCCAGAAAATGTGGAGGCATTTCGACAGTCGATTTTGAGATCTCCAAACATGCAGTCGCCCTAGACATATCCAATCGTTCAATGCGCCGAATTCTCCTCGAACATCATCATTTCCATCCCTATAAGATGGTTGTTGCGCAAGAATTGTCACCACGTGATTTCCAGAACCGAATAACGGCGTGCGAAACGTTATTGGAAACTTTACCCCCTGACGCACTTGTTTTCTTTAGTGATGGGGCACATTTTCAACTATCCGGATATGTCAACAAGCAGAATATGCGCTATTGGAGTGGTAACAATCCCAGAGAGCTCCATGAGAGGCCACTTCACAGTGATAAGGTGACAGTATGGTGTGCGTTGTCGAGAGTTTGAGTTATTGGCTCTTATTTTTTTGAAGAAGACAGTCATGCAGTTACTGTCAATTCACACCTATTTGTACATGATTAAAAACTTTTTTTCGAACCAGCTCTTGAAGAACTGCATCTAGGAAATGCCAGGTTCCAACAGGATGGTGCCACGGCCCACACAACCCAAGCTTCGATGACAGTTTTGTGGGCAAAGTTCCTCAGGCGGCTCATTTCGCTTCGAGGTGACATCCCGTGGGCAGCGCACTCACCTGGTCTAACGCACTGTGATTTTTTATGGGGATACCTCAAGGCAGAGGTTTTTAAACATCGCCCCACAAACCTGCTTCAGCTGAAGAATGTTATTTGGCAGGAAGTAGCCCAAATTCCGGTGCACATGTTGGAACGTGCAGAGGGGAACTTCAGAAAACGGTTGCATCAGTGCATAGAGAACGGTGGCCCCACCTTTAAGATATTTTGTTTAAAACTACATGATTTAAAACTTTAAAGTACGTTCTTCCATTAGCTAAACATAAATTTTGTCCATCAGCAATAATTTTTCTTTTATTTGCCTTCAAAAAAAGGAAGTTTCTGGCCCCACTCTGTATATAAGAATTCAGTTCGTACCTCACAGGAAACAGATCCGAACCCACGGTCCCGGCTTCCGAGCGAGCGAAGACAGTTCATGCCTCAGACCGCTCGGCCACCGTGACCGGCAGTGTATAAGAATAATATATAAGAATTCAGTTCGTACCTCACAGGAAACAGATCCGAACCCACGGTCCCGGCTTCCGAGCGAGCGAAGACAGTACATGCCTTAGACCGCTCGGCTACCGAGACCGGCAGTGTATAAGAATAATATATAAGAATTCAGTTCGTACCTGACAGGAAACAGATCCGAACCCACGGTCCCGGCTTCCGAGCGAGCGAAGACAGTGCATGCCTTAGACCGTTCGGCTACCGTGACCGACTATTACCCTCATTATGAAACAAATATTTTACCTTGAATTTTATAATACCATAAGGAATCGTTGACCATGGCAACGTTATTCAGGTGTGTATGCTTTATGTTGAATGTTGCAGTTGTTTATTATCAGTTTCAGAGAACTTGCAATTAATTTTACAACTTATTCAGCATTTTAAATTAATGCATTTTACATTTTCAAGTTTGTCTGCAAATTGTGACTTGTATCGTTAGTTGGTATCGTTAGGTAAAGTTTACCCTGTGCTCAGTAATATGGATGTTCAAGGAGGTAACTTCTTCACATATTAGAGATTTGGATCCGGGTTAGCACAGTCGGTACTGGCTACGGGCTGGACGGTCGATGGGTCGGAGTTCGAGTCTCGGTAAGGGCAAGATTTTTCTCCTCTCTACTTCGTCTAGACCGGTTCTGGGGTTCAACCAATTTCATATCCAGTATGCATCGAGAGCTCTTTCCGTGGTGTTAAAGAGGTCGGTCGTGGAGCTGAACACTCACCTCTAACTAGTGCCGAGGTCAACAGTACGTGGATCTATGCTGTCGCTCCCCCATACGCCTTCATGACATAGTGCTTAATTAGTTACTAGAGACCTGAGAAAGCTAAGATTATCGTAATTATTATCCTATTCCTTAAGAATCCACTCGGTTTTCACTCAGAATTACTGGGTTTTTTGGACCTGGTCCATCGTCTGGTATTCTAAGAACTAGGGAACAACGTTTCGGAAACTGGATCTGTTTCCGTTCTCAGATGAGGGGGCGGGGAGACACCTTCTGTTTTGCGTCCCGTAGAAAGATCTAACCTCAGTCACTGGTCCAGTGATTGAAGTTAGTTATGTCTGAGGAACCCAACAAAGTAGGTGTCTCCCGCCTCACCTGAGGACGAAAACAGATCCAGTTTCCGAAACGTTGTGTTCCCTAGTTCTTAGAATACCAGACGATGAACGTCTGTATTACTATAATGCAGATATATGATGAAATCGGCACTGCAGCGTCATGTTATTTATAAGCTGTTCTCTCCAACCGCTTCTGCAATTCATACTCTCATTTGTTTCGATATTATTTACTTTTAACACCCATATAACAGTACGACTTATTTTTAGTTTTTAGGGTCTTTCATTTTTATTTTTATCACGCATTGTGGGAGTTAATTAATATTTTTACAAACCGTTTGGTTGAACAATGACCGCCTCTGTGATTTAGTGGTCAGAGTTCCTGCCTACAGATCCAGAGGTTCCGGGTTCGATTGCCGGCGCTGCCAGATTTTCTGAGAAGTAGTGGGTCTGGAACGGGGTTCACTCAGCCTCGTGAGGATAATTGAGATATTTCAAGGAAATAGGGGCTTCGGTCTAGAAAATCGAGATCAACGGCCGTGGGGATCCGTTGGGCTGTCACGTGACACCCTCTATCCGCAAAAGTTAGCACTAACTTCGCCGACAGGCGGCGGTCGCTCGGTCGGTATATTTCGCGGAATACAGGCCACGGAGTTTTTGTTTTGTTTTGTTTGGTTGATCAAACTGCAGGGCACCACCGCACTGAGAATATTATGTTAGAGATAGCTAGTGAGGGAGTGAATCAGTTCAGGTGATCCAACCATGTGACGGAGTGAGTGGCCCAAGTCACTGGTCACTCCTAGTTCTGATCCCTACTTTCTATTCTAGGTCTCCGAATGGTTGATTGCTTGTTTCGGAGTGACTCTAGTCTAGTATTGACTGGGTTGAATCAGCAGAAAGATAAGTTTTCCCGTTCATAGTCTGATCTTCGGGCTCAGAATAATATGTCTAGCGCTTTCCCGTTGGGTTGACGTTTATATTTGCAGAATTTGTACCCATTTTATATAAATTAATGTTAATATGATGGCAGTACCGACCATAGAGCGACAAAATAAAGGAAAATAAAAATGGTTTAAATGTATATGTAATGGAATAATAATAGATCACAAAAAACTGAAGTAACACAGTTACAATTTCGGCATTGTAATTACTGTCTTTATCTCCAAGTAAAATTAGAATGATCGAGTCAAGAAAGGTGAGATGGGCAGGGTATGTAGCAAGAATGAGGGAGAAGAGCAATGCATATAAGATATTGGTGGGAAAGCAAGAAGAGACCACTGGGAAGACCACGTCGTAGGTGGGTGTGTCTTAGATATGATGGGATGGGATAGATTGGATTGATCTGGCTCAGGATAAGGTCCAGTGGAGGGCTGTTGTGAACACTGTGAACCTTCGGGTCATAAAATGCTGCGAAGTTCTTGAGTAGCTGCACAGGTGGCGGCTTCTCAAGAAGGGCTCAGCTTCATGAATGAATTATTGTCTTTATGAGGAGAGAGGTAACTTGAATATCAATTCCCAAATAAAAATGTATGGAACTAGCGTACAACGTAATTCACCGCGTTGTTAGGTTGTACTAATAGGCTACAGCAACAACAGCGGTAATAATAACAATAAAGTTTATGATATTTCTTATTATTATAATGTTAATTGTACTAAATATAAATGTTTATGAATAAGATGTAAAAGTTTGTGGCAAAGGTACATTAGTACAAATTATTATGTTTGTAGACATTATCCATTTTCCTATTTTTATCTAAAACACCTTATTTGTATTTCAATACAACATTTTCCCCAACCGCATAATGGCCAGCGCGATATATGTATGCATTTTTTATTATTGTGTGAATGACGCAAGTTGTTTTGTCTTTTGCCCCTGTTTGTGTATATGTGTTGATTGTTTCCATCTTTGCTCGTGTTTATTTTGTAATTGACCTTTGAGCTGTTGAGGAATCACGTAAATAAGTAAAGGATTGGATTGAATTGTTTTCTGATGCAAAAATTTAAGCTGTCTTAAGTGTGTAAAGTCAATGTAAAGCGACTCCTTTTTCTCTGTTATAACATGGTGTAGTTGTAGGTTGTACTACCGACGTTTCGGAGAACCTACCCTCTTCAAGACGATGTCAAGGTGTTGCAGATGGAGACAGAAACTCCAAAACGTCAGCAATACAGCCAACATTTTCACTCTGTCATCACTAGGGCCCGGATTTTTTGAAAATGCAAATGCATATTTGGAGGGTTTTGGTCGTTATTGCATATTCTAAACGTAAGAGCATATTTCTGCATATATGTTTGGAATTAAGGATAATTTCAATGTTCTCTAACAAAATTGGTTTTGCCTGTGTATTGGACATCCCTTGCCAGTTGCTGTTCTCAACTCTGAGTAATGGCACTTTTACCACTTACAATACAAGCAGGTAGGCTTGGCTATTTCGAAAGGGAGGGAGTGGGATTTTCCTGCATTTTTTTGACCACCACAGCGGACAGTAGCATCAGAGGGTTGGCCTCGAGAGAAGTCTCTTCAGTTAATGTTTACTCTTTACTTTAATAGTCTGCCTCAAAAAAGTGTTCGTATACTGAAAATGCCTAAAGAAAAGTGCAGCAGTAGATATTTAAAAATTCGGTGGGTGTCGGGTAATAGTGACTATTCAACGGACGGTGTCGTCGTGTACTGTCAAGTTTGCGCAAAGGAAGTAAAGTGTGAATAGAAATTTCAACTTGAACAACACTCAAGACCGACTGCACACCTTACGGCAAAGAAGGGGAAGTAGAACGGCACACCACAACAACTACTTCTTACAGAGGTCAAACCCAAGTCCTCTGTTAATACATTTTCAGCCGATCTTTGTAAGGCTTTAGTATGCAGCAACATTCCATGGAATAAATTAAGCAGTCCATTTCTGCGATCATTTCTGGAGAAATATTGTGTACTTCAAAAAATCCCAGATGAATCAACTCTTAGAAAAAATTATCAACCTTTGCTGTATGAATCTACTCTGGAGTCAATCCGTTCTGACATCGGCGGGAACTGTGTCTGGATATCGGTGGATGAGACAAGCGATTCATGTGGCCGATACATAGCACATTTCGTAGTTGGTAAGCTACATCCAGACGAACCCGGCAGCCCTCATCTTCTTGCTTGCAAAGTACTAGAGAACACCAACCATAGCACAATAGCAAGATTTGTAAATGATTCTCTGCGACTACTATGGCCATCTGAAATTGAGAATTGTTGTAAGGTGCTTGTATTACTCACAGATGCAGCTTCCTATATGTTGAAAGCAGCAAAGGCCTTACAAGTATTTTATCCAAATCTTATACACGTAACCTGTTTAGCGCACGGATTACACCGTATTGCAGAAAAATACGTGCACAGTTTCCAGCTGTTAACGATTTAATTGCAAGTGGGAACAAACTGTTTCTGAAAGCACCAGCTCGTGTCCAGTTCTACAAAGATTGCCTACCTCAGGTTCCTCTGCCACCCGAACCTGTCCTAACTACGTGGGGGACGTGTACTCGTATATCCGCAGTTTCATTTTATCAGGAGAATTTCAATCAAGTAAAAGAAGTGGTTACAAAACTTGAAGATGAGTATGCATGTGTCCGTGAAGCAGAAGTGGTGTTTGGAAGTGATACTGTTTATCAGGATGTGAATTTTATCCCTGCACATTTTTCTACAGTTTCAAAAGCCATCGAGGGCTTAGAATCTTGTGGTGCACTCCTTCACGACTCACCTCAACTCGTTCAGAAAGCAACTTGTTCACTGAATTCCGCTCCAGGCGAAATTGGAGAGACGATTAAATGCAAGTTAGAAAAGGTGTTGAAATGGAACCCAGGACTAAAAAAGATTCAATCAGTCAGTACTTGGGTGGAATTAGGGTATCTTTGCCAGATGAATGTTCCGAACCTTCGGCGCCAGTGTATAAATACTGTCCAATCACGTCAGTTGATGTAGAAAGATCATTCTCAGCCTATAAACTCATTTTGACGGACAACAGACGCAGTTTGTCTCCAGAAAACACTGAAAGACTTCCAGTTGCCTATTGTGATGCTACTTCCTGCAGTGAATGATACATGTAAATAGGTGAGTCTGAATGAAGTGACCTGCTTCTTAAGTGCATACTGTTTTATTTTTGGTGCATATTTTCCCGCTTTTTAGCGCATAATTTAAGTGTTTTTAGCGCGTAAAGATCCGGACCCTAGTTATCACCCAGAAACAGGATACACACTGAACAGGCGGAAAAGCCAGAAAACTCATTGTAAGTTTATTGTAAATGGAGGATTTTTACTCACTTGACGAGTTCACGACTGTGCGCTTCACAGCGGCCGGTGCGCCGCCTGTCGCGAGACGCATACGAATGTTGTACTTAACTGCTGACTCTAGTTTTTGAGAAACGTTATTCCACGCCTTGTCAGCACAGTTTCTGTTACTTTGGTTGTCTCACTGGGCCTACGTTTTACATATTTCTGAAATTAGAGCCGTCGTTATTGTTGACATGACGAAACATTTGTGTGGGGAGCAGATGGACAGTCCGAGTCGCCCGAGCCTTGTCCGTGCTTCCCAGTTGACACGCTGCGTCGAAGCACGAACTCTCATGACACCTTTCGAGACCTTACAGCCCCACTTGCTGATACGTCAAGACTGGGGTGCGCTCACATCTCGGCATCCCCACAAATGTCGGGATGCAGAAGTAATCCCGTTTTTAGCGCCGGGAAAGCGACTGGCTACGGACTGGATGGTCGAGGCGTCGGAGTTGGAATCCCGGTAGGGTCAAGAATTTTCTCTTCTACACATCGTCCAGACCAGCTCTGAGGCCACCCAGCTTCCTATCGAATGGGTACCGGGTGTAAAGCGGCCGGGGCGTGCAGCTGGCCACTGACCTCCAACTAGTGCCGATGTCAAGAAGACGTGGATATGTAGACATCCACTCCCCCATACGTCTTCATGGCTTAATGCGTAATTACCTAAGCACATGGACAACTTTATGAGATCATGATGCTGTTTTCTATGCAGTCCGTGTCGTATGAAAGGAAAGTAGGCGATTGATTCTTCGAGAACTTTTTGGTTTAATTTACAAGAAATCTGGGATTAAGAGCCATATACTTTTTCTAATGAATTTCAAAATTCGTTTCCTGTGTAGACCAGTTGCCGCGATGCGGTATTGTTTCGTAGCATGAATGCCAGCAACACAATTTACACGCTGCAAACTGCTATCCAATAAAAATAGTATTTGTGTTTTTCGTATCTTGACGTCTTACATTATTGAATTTATTAATACGGAGTTCTAAAGCACGTACGATAATACTTAAGTCCACTGTCGAGAACATTGCACCGAAGTAACGACTGACTTACGCACGAAGTTATGTAATCGTTTTATTGAGTGTTTTTGTTGTCGAAACTGGAGGTGTAAATGTAATCTTGTCGCGTGATTGAATGAATAGACGGGTTTTGGGTTGATGATAGGATTTATTTGACTCTTTGATACAACGCGTGACTACACTTTGCAGTTCACTGTTACAAAGACACTAGTGTCCACAGTCACTCATTCATTGCCGTTGCTTGGTAGCGGCTATCGACAGCGAATGTTCCCCTTCCTGTTCCTCAGCTACCGGCGTCTCACAGCAAGAGCTCACAACGACTGAAGCGCAGCAGGCCTCTATCTCACTAACTCACCAACCAACTGGCTCCCCAAAGTACGTGTAAGTTACATTATTACTGACGGTTTACTGCCAATTAATTCGCCTTAGCGTCAAGCCCCTTGAGACTTACGACCAGAGATTTTATTTCAGCTGAACCCTTGCGGTCATAGGATGGTGTGGTGTGGACTGGATTGAAGTGGCTTAGGATAGGGACCAGTGGAAGGCTCTTGTGAACACTGTTATGAACCCTCGGGTTAGAAAAATGTTGGGAAATTCTTGAGTAACTGCGCAACTGGCGGCTTCTCAAGAAGGGCTTATCTCCATGGAGTCAGATACTCATAAAAGGAGGAGATTTTTTTATCGGCAGAGTGACTGCCGTTTTCTGAAGATCGGTTCTGCTCCCAGGAGTTACTGTTCGCTACTGATGCTGGAGTGGGAGTGTCTGGTGAATCCTGATACTGCACTGTGCAAAATAACTACATTCTTAGAGCAAGATTTGCACTTTTATTGTTAGAGTTTTCCATTATAACCAAATGTGATAGAAAATGAAAACTAGTTTTTCTCTCATTTCGGACATTCTTAATGGTACCCTAATTACGTTCGTGACAGCTTGCCAGTGGTTCATATATTAAATGTATACGTATATGTATATTATCCTTATTGCCGATCATAGTGGCCGCGCGCGGACTAAGGTATGAACTGTCTTCGCTCGCTAGAACGCTGGGATCGTGGGTTTGAATCCCACTCAAGACATGAATGTCTGTATTGTTTGCTTTTATTTTGTGTTTGTGTTTGCGATGGGCTGATCCCTCGTCCAGGGATTCCTACCGACTGTGTATAGAGTCAAGAAACTGAAGAAGCAGCAAAGGCCCATCAAATGGCTGTAGAGCCATAATAATAATAATAATAATTATATATCCTTATTAAGTACGTCATGTCTCGTGCTTCATGTCAAGTACGGCAGTGCATACTTGTAGGTGTAGCTGTCTGTACATTGCCAACTGATACGGGTATATTTAATAAGATGGCCGTGTGATCTAGTTTATATAGTACACACGCGCTGCGTATGCTTGCTCAGTAGTGCCTAGTCTAGGCAGTGAATGCTGTTGTGTGGCGGGTCGGCTATTCACAGGTGTAGCTATGTTACATTGAAGTGTCCTGAAGATTTTGTGACACGGTTGTTTAAGGGGCTAGTCTGTTTTGTAATGGGCAATGCGCCGTGTTTGAATTTAATGAATGAAGATTCAGATATGCGTAAAGACAAATAAACCCCGTTGCTTTAGTCCGCAAGCGAACTATACCGACCGAGCGACCGCCATTTGTCGGCGAAGTTAGTGCCAACTTTAGCGATAGAAGGTGTCGCGTGATCAGCGCAACCAATCCCTACGGCCGTTAATTTCGGTTTTCTGGACCGCCTCTGTGGTCTACTGGTCAGAGTTCCTGCCTACAGATCCAGAGGTTCCGGGTTCGATTCCCGGCGCTACCAGATTTTCTGGGAAATAGTGAGTCTGGAACGGGGTCCACTCTTCCTCATGAGGATAATTGAGGAGCTATTTCAAGGAAATAGCGGCACCGGTCTAAATATACGTAAATAGTGCTTCTGAAATACATGCTTGCCTGCTCGTTACATGAGAGTTAATAGAGACATTGAAAATATATTCCCGTGTGGAAGGATTGTAAATTGAAAGGCCCACTAGGAAGACCTAGATGTTGGTGGTAGGATAATATTAAGATGGACCTTATATAAATAGGGTGGGGTGGTATGAACTGGATCCGTCTGTCTCAGGATAGGGACCAAAGGAGAGGTCTTGTGAACCTTCGGGAAATTCTTTAGTAGTTGAACGACAAGTGGCTTTCAAGAAGGAGTCGGGACAGTAAATTTATTAACGAACAACTGCAGCTGTTGTTTAGATCAAAGTATTCAAAACAATGTTCATATTCAGTAAGCTTGAAAGGATTATTGAGGAAGCAGGCATGGAATATTTCAGGACATTTTCCTGGTATATATTTTTATAGAAAAACGATGGACCCCTAATGTCACGAAAGTTAGTGTCATGGCTAAGATTTAAAGCAGACACAACTTGGATGGAAATCAGAGATGTTACCATTTGAACAGTCGTGCTTGGTATATTCTCATTTAACTCAACATAACGATAGTTCAATTTTAAATCCTCGTTGAAGTGCCAGATGATAATGAATTACGTAAGTGACCTTCCGTTATGAAATTGGCAGTCACGCTATAGTACTTTCCTTTCTGTTGATAAGATTTTAAACTAGGACACCGTGCATTACGTAGTGTTGATGTACCTGTGAACTTCATATACAAATCGTGCTTTGAAATAAGTCTTTAACTCGTGGCTTACGCCTTAATAAATGTGCCGAGTGAACTTCTGCACCGAGGGCGTGTGACAGACCGTTCTCTGTAACATGACAGATTTGTAACGATTGTTGGAAACATCATAGTAGGGTGGGCGGTATTATGATTTGAAAAATGATATACCAAATTGTTTAATAATATAGGCAATGTTAGTGTGTAAACTGGTGGAATTAACAAATTACGTGGATCAAGTGTGTTTCTTTTACCCGCTCTTGAATTCGTGATGAAATCAACATGATTCGTGTACTGCTCAGAGACTATATCCCACCCAGTAAGCGTCCTTCAGGCTCTGGCCATGCAGCCAGAAAGGAAATGGATTTTGCTTGGAGGTGTCAACAGTGGCAATTTGCTGCCTCATCCCGCAGTCTCTATACATGTGTAAGTGCCCTGAACCCGTCCTAAGCTAAAAGTAAGTTTCTTGTTCGAATTAAGATTTTCTGTAATATTTCTGAATATTCCTTTTAGAACGGGGGGCACGCGGTAGCGTAGTTTGTTGAGGCACTATGCTACAAGTCGCGGGTTCAAGTCCCGGTGAGGTCATTGATTTTTTTCAGTTGACCTAATCCCTCCTGCCGCACTATGACCCTGGGGTCGACTCAGCCTCTAACAGAAATTAGTAGCAGGAATTAATTAAATAATTTTCCTGGGGAGTAAAGCGCGGCCGGCGCGTAAGGCTAACAACCGTACCGCCATCTTTGAGCCGATTGTCTAGATAATGTGGGAACCTGAACGTCTCACAACCCTATGGGCCTTCACGGCCTGGTACAGGGATAGCTTTACTTTTACTTTACTTTATTTTCTTCGTTTTAGAACTGTTATGACAAGAAAGAGAGCCCTCTACGATTAACAATAATCCCCTGTCCGTTGTAGGTCATGGAATTAGGTTTTGTTTGTATGCTGTGTATTATTGTGTATAAATTCCAACTTATCTCTTTCTCTTATCATAGATTTCCACTGCTTGAAAAATGTCCACATGTTATTTTAACATGACTAAGTTTTAATACAAAAACTGTTTCATATCAAATTTGCTGGTATGTTATAATGTATATTCATACCAAATTTTCACTTCTTCTGCATCTAAATATTTTAGTTATCTTGAACTTGTTCTGTCGTTAGTCACTCACAAAAATAATCTTCACACCTTTGTCTAGCTCTACCCTTTTCCCCACTCTTCCCCAGATCCAGTCTGGACGCGGTGGATTAGGAAAAACACATCTCTGCTCCTGCTGAGAACCGAACCCTGGTTGTCAAGCCCGTAGTCCGTTACTGTTCCGGCTCCCGCACGAAAGTAACCCAAAGTAAAATCAATCCAATTAGTAATGAACACTGGAAAATCCATGAAATCTACAGCAGCAGGCATGAAATTTAACCTCAGTAATGATCACAACATAGGCATCTCGTTGGTGTGAGCTGTCCGATGCGTGAAAAATACTGTAACAGATTTGATCAACACGTTGCCAGGCAACAGCTCTGTAAACACAGTCCAACATGCAACAATAGAGGAATCTGTGTTTTCTGTAGATCTGACCGACGCTCCAGTAGACTGGATAGCGATCACCTGATATGTGTTTACTGTAGGACCATGTCCGTTCCGCGGATAAATACGGAAGTTACGAGACAGTCATAAGCTGGAGGAGTGAGTTCAGAAGAATTTTTAATTCCGAGTTTCCAGAGTTATTGCAGACGAAATAACAAGAAGATTTCATAGTGATTTGAAATGCTAGTTTCTGTATTGAGGTACGTTGCTAGGAGACGAAAAGCGGAGACTGAGAATCCCGTTGCCAGTGCAACAGTGAACTGTGAAATGTGTTAAATCAGCGATAGCGCTGTATTAATTGTAATTAAGAGAGCGAGAGTGTAACCGAAGTGCTAATAAATCCAATCATCCGAACTAGAACCCGTTATTTTCGTCATGTGTAATCCCCTACACGTTGCAGTACGTTACGACAAAAATTTCTAAACAGTGTCGAGGTCGCTCACACGTGTTGAGGCTAGAACTTTCAAGGTTATTGTCAGAACTAAGCACTAAATTTCTCTTGGAGAATTGATAAGAAAATTGCCCACCCCAGAATGGGCGTCGATTCTTACGAGCAGTTTCACACACTTATGTGAGATAACTGATCGCTATCTTAATAAAAATTGACGCCCCTTAGTTACCTGCCTTAGTGAGTATTGTTAAAGCCCATAAGAAAAAAAAACTTAGTGTCCTGTAATCCGCAAGTGAACTATACCGACCGAGCGACCGCCGCTTGTCGGCGAAGTTAATGCCAACATTTAGCGGATAGAGGGTGTAGCGTGGTCAGCGCAACGGATCCCAACGGCCGTTAATCTCGGTTTTCTAGACCGGAGCCGCTATTTCTTTAATAGCTCTTCAGTTATCTTCACGAGGTTGAGCGGACCCCGTTCCAGACCCACTACTTCTCAGAAAATCTGGTAGCGCCGGCAATCGAACCCGGGACCTCTGGATATGTAGCCAGGAACTCTGACCACTAGACCACAGAGGCGGTCGTTGAAGCCCATAGACCTGCAAAATAATGAACATTAAATAAGGGTTGTAGTGCCGTGTTGCGGGGCTCAGGATGTTCACCCCGATTTGCCTTGCGCCAATAATTGTAAGTTACATACCGATACAGTAAAGGGACTATATGGAAAGGCACGGTTGGTCGCGTCCGGCCTGCCCAGCCTTGCCAACTTACATCGCCAGTCAGCAGGGAAGAGTTTTGGAAGTTTGCACTCTGCATTGTCTTGCCAGTCGGGATATACTGCCATTTTCCGGAAGTGATTAAATCAAACCACGAAACATTTCAGTCGGAATCGAATCGAGAGCCTCTCAAATACATAGCAGTACCACCAACCATTCAGCCTTGACATTTGGTCTCGTGAAATAAGGTCGAATGTTTGTCTATATATGGGCGGAGAGTAATGTGTGCGTGGATGTGGTAGACTTGTGAAATCTTGCGGAACTTGTCTTGTGGTGACACTGCAATGCGCAAAATTTACCTGGAAAGCCTGACTTGTTGATCTTTTCCAGGTCTAGTGTCTTTTGAAGCTCCGATCGCCTCTGTGGTCTAGTAGTCAGAATTCCTGCCTACACATCCAAAGGTCCCGGATTCGATTCCCGGCGCTTCCAGATTTTCAGAAAAGTAGTCGGTCTGGAACGGTGTCCACCGAGTCTCGTGAGAATAATTGAGGAATTATTTCAAGGAAATGGCGGCTCCGGTCTATAAAACCGAGTTTAACGGCAGTGGGGATCCGTTGCGCTGAACTCTATCCGGTAAATTGGCACTAACTTCGCCGACAAGCGGCGGTCGCTCAGTCGGTGTAGTTCGCTTGCGGACTGCAGGCCACGGAGTTTTTTTTTTAGTTTGGTGTCTTTTGAAGTGACACTTAAAAAGAAATTTAATGCCCTTTTGTGTATACATTGATTTTGTAAATTTGAAGTAATATGATACTTGAAGAGTTAAATCAGCTGGGATATAGCGCCGTGTAGTCCGTTGAAAGTCAACCGACGTTTCAGAGATATACAGGGTTTGTCCGGAAAGTAATGCAATTAAGTTCGTAAAAGAAAATATTCAAGATATCGTTACAAACGTTTAAAATTCTTCAAAGTACTCCCCTTGGGCATCCACACACTTTTGCCAGCGACTTTTCCATGCACGGTACGCATCCTGGAAGGCGTCGACGGGGACTTCGTTTAGAGCCTCGGGAAGCAAAAAGGAGTCTGCTGGAGCCAGGTCAGGACTTTAGGAAGGCTGGGGCAACGTTGCCAAGCTGTGCTTGGCCAGAAACTCCCGGACGCGCAGAGCGGTGTGGCTGGGAGCGTTGTCGTGGTGCAGCTGCCAGGTAGCGGCGATCTCCTTTCAAGTACGAGGACCCTGTTTCTTAATCTGTCGAGCAGTTCCACGTAGTAGGTAGCGTTGACTGTCTGCCCTTGGGATACGAATTCTTTGTGGACCACACCCTTGGCGTCGAAGAAGACAATGAGCATGGTTTTCACTTTCGATTTGCTCATTCTTGCCTTCTTGGGACGAGGGGACTCCGAGGTGTGCCATTCGGAACTTTGACGCTTCTCTCCGGGTCGTACTCGAAGGCCCATGTTTCGTCACCGGTAATGACATTGTCCAAAAAATCAGGTTTTACACACGTTCCAAAAGTTCACTCGCGATCGTCACTCGGTTGTTCTTGTGGTCCCCAGTCAACAATTTGGGGACCAACTTGGCACACACTTTCCTCATGTGCAAATTGTCTGTAACGATGTCGTGCAGAGTGGTTTTCGGAATACTGAGAGTCTGTGCTATCATCCGAACACTCATTCGACGATGAGTATTTAAAAGATCATGAACACGAGACACATTTTTGTCACTTGCTGGTTGACGGCCGTCCAGAGCGGAGGTCATCCTCCACCTCTTCCTCGCCATTTTTAAACAACTTTGTTCAGTTTAGCACAGAACTTGATCGCGTAGTTTTTTCGATAGTTTTCTCCATTGCGCGTCGTGACACAGGCACTAAGAGGAGGTTCACGGAAACAGTGATCCTGACGCTCCCAGAGCTCAGAGCAGACTGAGAATGGAAGCGTTGTGAAGGTAAGAGTTCCCTCCTTCCCAACCGGTTCGAACGCGCTGCGACCAGGAGGAGCGGCGGGAAAAAACAAATTGTATTACTTTCCGGACAAACCCTGTATATCGCCTCCATCTTCAGGGTCGAAGAATGAACCAAGTGAGGAGCCAGGGTGCAGTAGGCTACGAGCTGAGCTTCTCCGACCCAGAAGATGAAGGTGACATGTTCCTTTGACGCGTCTGTTGACTTTAAACGGATTACGCAGCGTTATATCCCAGAAAAAATAACTCTTCATAACCACCGGTGTGAGAACTTTAAACCCTGAAAAATAGTATTTTATTGTCGTGATTATTTCCTGACTAATTGAATATTAACTGATAATGTGTTGCTCTTTTTCCTCCGTGGCATTTACTCCACAAGCGAACTATACCGACCGAGCGACCGCCGCTTGTCGGCGAAGTTAGTGCCAACTTTTGCGGACAGAGGGTGTCACCTGGTCAGCGTAACGGATTCCCACGGCCGTTAATCTCGGTTTTCTATGCCGGAATGTGTTGCTCATGCAGTACGTAACAACATTGTGATAGGTGCTTTATATAATGTGATCGTGCGCTGGTTGATTATGAATACGTTAGTGTTTCTGCTGTATCGAGCGGGTATGGGTCATTTCGTAATGATTTATACAAACAATTAGAATGCATCATTCAGATAAGTTTATTCTCTTGCTACTGGCAAGGATTAGTGAACCATTGAAGAGTTCTGTCTTTTGGAATATAACGCGGTGTAGTCCGTTGTAAGTCCACGGACGTTTTGGAGGAACATGTCGCCTCCACCTTCAGGGTCGACGAATAAGCCAAGCAAGGAGTAACGCTGCTTATTGCATATTAATATTCTATCAATTTGAGTATCCTATTATGACATATGGACCTGTTTCTAGGCAACGCCCGAAAGACGCGAACGCAACAGTAGAATCAGCGTCGCAAGAGTCGTTTTCTTTGAGGTTCGCATATATCTATTACTAGGCAACAGCTCGGTAAACACTTCCCCGCAGAAGAATACCGTGGAACAATAGGACGTCCATTTCTAGGCAACGGAACGGTAAACACTCCTAACTGTTGAGAGATGGTGTATTCCGTGGGGTCCGACCCGAGGGTATATAACGCGGAATTGAAGGGAAGCATTCAGTGAAGAGTCAGAAGAATGAGATTTCTAAACATACAGCGGAGGACGAGAACGAGAGAGGAGCGTACCCTAGTCATTCGTAAAGTGTGTATATTAGCGATAGCGCAATAATTAATTGTGATTAAGAGAGATCGTAAAAGAAGGTGTTAATAAATCCCATCATCCAATTCAGAGCCCGTTATTATTGGCCACGGAGCCATAAACACGTGACAATATTATAAATGTGGCTTCCAGAACTTTTCAATTTATTGATTTTAGATGTTTTGATAGTTTGTTTTTAAAATTCTCCCTTTGAAATTTCTATGTGCTCTGTGCTAATTGAGGTATCTCGCAAGTTCATCTTGCTGTTTTCTGCTGTATGTACATATCCATTTAATTAGTCCTTTTTCGAAGAAGTTTTCCTGTCAAAAGTTTTATGTAATTTTGGTCTTTCTGTGTGTAGGGCAATTTTTAAGGGGGAGTGACTGGGGCGGTCGCCCCGAGGCCTCAGCAACACAGAACTAGGATTTACCGATTTCATTGAGACATTGCTTTTCTTTTCATGAAAGTTAGTTTTTATTTTTAGTTATTTCAAGGAATAATAGGGGCGTTCAAAAATGATTGACACTAAATGTGTTTTCTTCACAGTAACCATTTACTGAAACAAAATACATGCAGATTATATTAGAGGTATTCCCCGCCAATGTCTGTGCACCGCTGCCAACGTTCCGGCAGCTTCCGCATTTGCACAGCAAACCATTCCCGGCGCCACTGCTGGACAACTGCCTGAAGCTCATCGTTGAAGGTGAACGTCTTACCCCGCATCACGTCTTTCATTGCATCGATTAGAGCGTAGTCGCTAGGGGCAAGATCGGGCGAGTATGGCAGATGAGGCAGCACGGTGTACCCTAGAGCACCCAGGGTGGAAATAGTCTGCCGACTGTCATGTGGCCGCGCATTGTCATGTTGGAGAAGAACGCCGCGCCCCCATTTTCCGTGGTGGCGTTGCTGAATGCGTCGGCGGATTTGGCGCAGTGAATTGCAGTACCGATCACTGTCGATGGTTGTATTGGAGGGCAGCCAATCCAACAGAAGGATCCCCTCTTGATCCCAGAACACAGTCGCCATTTGCTTCCGGACGAATAGTCCTGGTCGCGACTTCTTGGGAGGAGGGCTCCCAACATGCTTCCACTCCATGGACTGTCGTTTCTTTTCTGTAGTCTCGTGCCAGAACCATGACTCGTCGACGGTGACTAGACGCTGAAAGAACTCCGCCGGATCCACACTATACAGCTGCAGCAACTGTTGGCATGTCTCCACGCACTTCTGCTTCTGCGCAATGGTGAGCGAATGGGGCACCCATTGAACACAGACCCTTTTCATCTTAGAAGTCCAGATGGATGATAGTGTGCAGTGTTCCGTGTGACAAACCTGTTGCGTTCTCTAGTTCATCGAAAATGATGCGCCTGTTCTCCAGTATCAAGTCAGACACGCTCTGGGTACTGTCCGGTGTGCATGCTGTTGCTGGACGCCCACTGCTTTTGCCTTTTTCCGCACAGTCCTTGCCGCCTTTGAACTCTGCTATTCAGCGAAACACGGTTCTACGACTTGGTGCTGCTTCCCCACATATGGCTGCTAACCTTGTGTGAATGTGTGAAGCAGTCACTCCTTCCCTCAAGAGACACCGCACAGTTCACCGTTGCCCGTGATTGTCTGCTTCCATGTTGTCTGTGCGATGTCCACGACTTCACCTGCACACCGCCATGAATGACGCAGCACTGTTCGACCTCTGCGCAGTAGCAACATCATCTCGTGGCAATAGGCGGCACTATAGTGTGTCTTCCCACATACACCGGCTCACATTTGACACTGCTACTTTTCCGGAGTTATGGAGGGAGTGTCAATCATTTTTGAACGACAAAATTGTCATAACTTAAGTGTGTTGTTATTGGTAGGGGCCTTTACATTTTGATTTCCCCCAAGGTCCCCACAACTGTTAAACCTGGCGCTGCCTGTGTGCTACAAGTCCNGGGCGGGAAACTTTGCCTAATTTTGCTCAGAGGTCTCCTAGAGACATAAGGATCTTTTACGTGCCGTAAATCTACGACACGGGACCCACGGCTTAAAGTCCCTCCCGGAGGACTTGTTCCCTGAATTTTTCCGCCCTTAAAAATTCCACGACCTCCGCCGAGTTTGAACCCGCGTACCTTGAGTCATGAGGTGGGAACGTTACCCCTAAAGACTATAATGAAAGGTGAATATTATATAAGTGCCCTAATTTATTATATAGGTCCAATGACTACCTTTATGCTAATGATGTTGAAACCTTATGATTCTAATAGCAGAAAGGTAGCTGGTTGATTGTGTACACAAGTGAGCCAAAAGTCAATGTGTACTTGCACCACGAACGATAAAACCGCCTTACGCATAGTATTAAAAACAAACAAACAAACAAACAAACTCCGTGGTTTTTCGCCCGCAACCGAACTATACCGACCGAGCGACCGCCGCTTGTCAGCGAAGTTAGTGCTATCTTCAGCGGGCAGAGGGTGTTGCGTGGTCAGCACAACGAATCACCACGGCCGTTAATCTCGGTTTTCTAGACCGGAGCCGCTACTTTTCCATTCAAGTAGCTCCTCAGTTATCCTCACGAGGCTGAGTGGACCCCGTTCCAGACTCACTACTTCGCAGAAAATCTTGTAGCGCCGGGAATCGAACCCGGAATCTCTGGATCTGTAGCCAGGAACTCTGGCCACTAGACCACAGAGGCGATCCATTCTTATTATTAATGTTAGAAGATTGGCATAGTAGACGGGCGTCCCATGTGGCAGCAAGTGGAGAGTGCTGAAGAGGCATTTGCATCTGCATCCCTGAAAGATAACATCAATGCGTGAATCAAAGGAAGGGACAACATCAAGAGTGTTGAAAATTGACGATGGTTTAAAGACGTAATTGCTGCCAATGCAGAGGATATTCTGGACGTCACATCTTTTTATCGATGAGGCGTGGTTTCATTTATCCGATTACCGTTAACAGCCGCCTTTGGCAGTTACTGATCTGCATGAGATCAAGGATACACCATTCATTACATGATCAGATGGTTTGGTATGTTGTACACCATGTCACGAAATCGGATAATCGGTCCAATATTCTTCAATGACACTTTGAGCTCAGAATGTTACTGTGAGACGATTCTTTACCCCTTCATTGGACATTTAAATGATCACGAAATTGCCCATGTCTGCTTCCAACAAAATGGTGCTGCTACACACACACACACAGCTCGTGTTTGCATGACGCTACTACGCCATGTGTTTGGGGACAGAATAATTTCAAAGGATATTAAGCCACCATGATCACCTGATCTTACACCGCCTGATTGATTATTATCTGGGGGCAGCAATGAAAGGTGCAGTTCACAGGGACAGTTCTCTCACTATCCATGAACTGAAGGAAGCCATTGCGAATTTCAACAAAGACAACCTTCCGATTAAATTGTCATGTGTTGTTGCAACCAAGATAAGACGTGTAAATGACTGTCTACAAGCAGGCGTGTCCCATTTTACCACATTTATTGTGACTTAGTAAATATGAGAAATGTATTTGTATGAACAGACAATGAGGACATGTGAAGAAGGTGTTGTAGGTGGGGAGGGCTCTAAGAAACAACAGATGTCAGCAGTAAGATGTAAAGAAGCAGTGAGCGTTAACTCAAATAAATGCAAATTAGGGAATAATATAATAGATACAAATAGCAAAGATAAAGAGATACCAAGTACAATGAGTGGAAATCCACTACAGAACCCGATTCCAGATAGTAAATGTAGTAGACAATCTACATGTAATAAAAAAGTATCAGTGGTAAGAAATAAAGATTTTTTTATGGGAAATATAAATCTAGATAAGTATGATAAAGGTAACTTTAAGTCAAATAATTATAATGTAATGAATCAAAATAACTTCATAATTTACCACCAAAATATTAGGGGTATCAATAATAAAACAGATGAATTAATATTAGCATTTACTTCTGAGCTACCGCATGTTATTTGTTTATCAGAGCATCATTTAAAAGAGTTTGAAATAAACAGTATTATTCTGAACCAATATGAATTAGCTAGTAAATATTGTAGGAAAAATTTTAAGCAAGGAGGTGTATGTATCTTTGTCCGAATGAATATACAATTTACACATATAAACAATATTGTTACATGTAAAGAGAAAGATCTAGAAATGTGTGGTGTTCAAGTGAATTCAGCAAGTATGTACATAATATGTATTTATAGGGCCCCAACTGGTGATTTTAATTATTTCTTGGAAAATTTAAACAAATTCCTGAACAAATTGTACAAAAACTCAAAAAACATAATAATATGTGGGGATGTGAATATAAATTACCTGGTGGATACTAATTACAAACAAAAACTGGATTCGCTACTAGCTTCATACGGGCTATATAGTACAGTTACATTTCCGATTAGAATTTGCTCTAACTCATCCACAGCAATAGATAATATTTTTATTAACAAATATAAAAACAAAAGTTTCAGTGTTCTTCCATGGGAAAATGGATTATCTGATCATGATGGGCAGATCATTATAACATACAATGTTACATATATAATGAAGCAAAATCAGAGGTATACCCGTAGGGTCATCAGTGAATCCTCTCTATTAGACTTCCAAATTACTCTAAGCTATGAATTATGGGATGATATTTTTGTAGATAGTTATGTGTATACAATGTTTAAAAACTTTTTAAATACTTACCTTAGGATTCTAAATTCATGTTTTCAGATCACAAAATCACAAAGTACAGATGCTAATAAATCATGGATAACCCCAGGAATTATAAAATCATGTAATAAAAAAAGGGAGCTCTATATAAAAATTAAGAGCAATAATGATTAATAATGATTAAGTAGAGTTACCTCAACAGCAAAAAAGTTATATCTGAACAAAGTCATAAGAACTTCCAATAATAAAACAAAAACAACCTGTAAATTTATAAAAAACATGACTGGTAATAGCCAAGCTTCTACTAAGGTGACTTGTTTAATAAAAGCAAGTGCACCATGTATATCATCACCATTGACTTACATATTTAATAAGTCATTGTCTACAGGAATATTCCCTGCTTGTTTAAAATATTCTGAAATAATACCCATACATAAAAAAGGGGATAAAACCGACATGTCTAATTACAGACCTATATCTTTATTCCCAATCTTTTCTAAAATTTTTCAAAAAGTTATATATAAAAGAATGTTTGCACACTTAAATACATGTAACCTGCTAACGCAGGAGCAATTCGGCTTTAGAAGAAACTCTTCAACTACATTAGCTACTGCAACCGCTCTAACGCCCTTTATTTTCTGATGTTGATTGGGTTCCGGTGGCAATGAAAGTCTTCCTCAGGATCGTTTACGGGTCTTGGATTATGAGACAAAGGGTAATGATATTACGACTGCACACATTACAATTGCTTACTGGTTTAATATATTATTTGCAGAACACGTCTATCCACCGGAATGCCCAAATTAGAAGTCCCCTTGAAGCTCGGACTATATCCTTGAGTTTGGGGACATTAATTCTCCCACCCTCGCAGATATATTCCATCATCGCTTCTGATTCGATCATTCAAACGGAAGGCGGGTGTTACAACTTTGAATCCTCCAATACCCTCTTACAATTATATCTTCGAAGCCGCTGGTCCAGTGATATTCCCAACGATTCCTGAGACCTCGCTGGACTGCAGCTGCGAAGTGTAATATTTCAAACGATAAGCGGCATCCTTTGCTCATAATATATATATTTATATTGGTTTCACGTAACAACTGACACTATGGCACCACTATTCCGTGCCGCAGGGATATAGGTGTCAGTTGTTTATACGC
>NW_019719365.1:833089-851474 GCF_002891405.2 Cryptotermes secundus | reverse complement strand
TTTTAATATTGCATAATTTTATGTATAGTGATGTAAGACTGTAAATTTAACACATGTTTTTTAATCTATTATAATGATTATAAGCTGTACACATATATTTATAATTGTATTGTACTATATTAACTGTGTGACTGGTTCTATATATATGTATATAGATTTATATAATATACAATAAATGAATGAATGAATGATTGAATGAATTAATGTGAAGTGGCTGTCTGAATATTTTCATTCTCAATGCCAGGTGTACAGGGACTTTTGACTCACTCTGCGTATACGTAGTTCAGACAAATCGAGTTCTTTGCAATTTGATGTTCTCATGGCAGTAAAGGTTTATGTTGTGGTCCTCTGAGTTATGTTGCAATCTGCCCGGTAGATGGTTACCAATGTTTTGGTGTAACATGCTGTCTCTCAGTGTAGTGGTAATGGATACAGTATGTTGCTCTGAAGTACTGGAAATCACTTGCAAGACCGGGTGGTGCAATAGTCCAGAGGACAACAACGATTTTTGTTTATTGCTTTATACAGTGAAATCTATTGACATTGGAACCTGTATTAAGTAGAAACCTTTGTTTATTGAAAAAATTTCTGTCTTTTGAATACAGAGAGAAAACCGTTTTGAAATTACCGCAAATAAAACGGAACAGTTTAATGAGAAATTGGTCAAAATGGACAGAATAATTGTGTTTCTTACTCATATAATTTTGTCATTAAAATAAAACAAACTCCGTGGCCTGTTGTCCGCAAGCAAACTATACCGACCGAGCGACCGCCGCGGTTTTTGCCAAACGGTTTCCTACGGCCGTTAATCTCGGTTTCCAAGACCGGAGCCGTTGTTTCCTTGAAATAGCTCCACAGTTATAGTCACGAGGCTGAATGGGCCCGTTCCAAACCCACTACTTCTCAGAAAATCCGATAGCGCCGGCAATCGAAACCGGGACCTCTGGATCTGTAAACAGGAACTCTGACCACTAGACCACAGAAGTGGACATCCGTTTTGCAGATACAAAAGAATGAGCGATTTTGGACAAGATATGTATGGAATAAGTTAAAGGCAAATAAGATGAGAAAGGGAGGAAAATAAGCCGTAAAGTGTGTACTGCTCAGCACACATGTGGCATGTGTCACAGTTCTGGATGTCTGTGCCATTATTATCTCTCATTTTTAAGAATACCGTTTGTTTTTCTCACAAGCTTTAACATTTACAGAAAGTATATTGGGCATAAAGTGCATTCTTCACTTTTCTCTGACAACTTTTTTTTTAACATTTTTCAGTCAGATTAGTATTTAGCAAGTTACACATAAAATATGCTCAGAAATGTATATGTCTTTATGTAAAGTATCACTTTAATCAGTTGTTATAGAATATATGAACAAAGCTACTGAACATTCAAGTTTCAAGAAAATCATTTCCATGGTTCTTGATTCGTAATGTCCGAATGCACAGACAGACATGGTGAAGCTAATAGATGCATTTCTTTAAAACTTTTCATTTAGAATAATTCAAAAAGTTTGTCTGTTTCAATTCTGTTATGAACTAGGGTCTGTTTTACTATGCTTGTAAGCTAGACACTCATACACTATTAAACCACAACCATCCTCCTTAGCACTGATATTATTCCCTCCAGTTACTTGTTATCTAGGAGTTTGTGTCTGAGATGCCTGGTGTGGTGGTGAATAACCTCCCAGACCCAAATGCTGTAAGGTAAGGTAGTGATGCATATTGAGAAAATGTAATCATGTTGTCAGCATCCATGTGGAAAATTAACATCACAGTAAATCTCCTCCTTGCCTTATATCATACTGACAAGAAGCAAAGAGTACACAGACAGACTGTTTATAATGGCTAGCACTCCTGTTGTTCTCTTTGCCTTTAAATTACTTATATTTATTTAAATTTTTAAACAGTACATGTTCATGAGGGGCTTGTTGCAGACTTTACACAGACAAGCACACCCTGAAGTACTAGAGCCCATGTGTCTTAATTTAGTGTCAGGTTTATTGTATGACACCTTGTAATTTGTTAATGAATATTGACTCTCAGGCTAACTTTTCTGTGATGCATACTTTGTGATGAAGTGCTTCCACACCCTTGCCAATTCATTATTCTCTGAATATGAGACAAAATAATCAGAGCAATGGAATATATATTTTTAAACAAACCAAAGAACAAATGCAGTAATTCTTCTATGAGACACTATACAACCTATGGAGTTGACAGTATATTATTAATGAAATCAGGAAACAGAGTGGTTCATACATCCTTATATTTGGCACTACATAATTCTTGCAGTTGAGAAGGCTTTGCTGAATAAAGCAATAAACAGTTTAAGCCATGCTTTTATCTACTGCTGTATAAACTGTGCAGTTGAGAAAGCTCTGTTAAGAGAATTGATAAAGAAGCAAAATCATACTTTTGGATACTATGTAAACTGTGTAGATGAAAAATCATTCATAAATAAACTGAGAGAAATTACGTTGTTTGTCCTGCATCCCCTTTTGTCATCTTGTTCAGATTAGTAAAAACTTTTGCAACAAAAATTTAAAATATTGTCGTGTGTAGGGGTGCACATGACTTATAGGCATGATCTGGATTGGATTTATTAAAACCTTATACACACAACTCGGGAACTACAGGCAACAGAGTGCTATTGCTGATCTACACGTTTTATGGAATACCGTTACACACACACTAGGGTTCTCAGTCTTCACTAGCTGTATCCTGGCAATGGATTTATGACAGCCTCACTGTCACTTCAAATCACACATGAAGTCATCTTTTCACTGCCTAATTCCTTTCTTGCCATTATTCTGCAACTGCAAACTCAATTCAATTCCTCTGCTCCCAAGCTCATATCCTGGTGGGTTGGCATCTCAAAACTTGACCCGATTCTTCTCACCTGAACTATTCTTTATAACCACTTTGCATGGACCACGCAGGAAACACAGCCTTTCAAAACTTGACCCGATTCTTCTCACCTGAACTATTCTTTATAACCACTTTGCATGGACCATGCAGGAAACAGCCTCTGTACTGTTGGGAAGGCCTGTTTACAGTGCTGTTGCATACCAATGGAAGTTACTTGATTGTTGGTTGCATATTCTTTACCACAGGAATGTGTTTACAAAGTCGTTGCCTAGCAGTAAACATCTATTCTGACCTTACTATTCCGACATTGGGTTGTCATGTCACAATATGTCATAGTGTGGCTAATGCTGAACCTGTGATTCAGTTTTGAATAGGTAGTATATAAGTTAATAATAAGAAGTGTAAATAGAATGTAGCCACTTTACAGCACATACATGTAAACTAAGAATATAGTAATTAACACTCATACAGCGGTGAGGAACGTTCAAATAGGATTGTGCATTGCAGTGAAATAATTAATTGTGTAACCGAGAACACCAGAAGATGACCTGCTATGGGTCGAAACATGTAGTGTGAATAAACATTGGTTGCATTGATGGCTGAATGTGTAATTAATTATATAATCTATGAATTTATATATCAATGTGAGCCAGTATAGTTCAAGCAAGTGCATGCTTTTTATTTAAACATCTTTACTTTAAATCAGTTCTAAAGGCTTTTTTTAGCTGGTTATTTAATGACACTGTCTGTATCAAGACTGTATAGCAGATGCCATCTTCTGTGATGTGGCACCATGTAGATCTTGTGTGGTTCGCCCAAGATCTACATGGCATCACATCACAGAAGATGGCATTCTTCATAGTCACAGCCATGAAAACCTCAGATCTTAGAAGACTGTATAGTATTGGATAATAGGAGGATTAATGAATGTGGAACAGTTGGTGAAGTGAGAATTGGTGGGGGAAACCAAATTACTCAGAGAAAACCCACTCAAAATCTCTATGTCCACCATATATCCCACGTGACCTGACCTGGGATCAAGCCAGAGTTGCCATTGTGGAAGCCGATAACTAACAGCAGGAGCTGTGGCATTGCTTCTGAAGCGTTCTGACAGTTCTGTATGACACTTCACACTACTGAGTTTCTGAAATATGCACATCGTCTAGTACTGCAAAAGTATTCTTTTGGAATACAAGATGTCAGACAATTAAAAAAATTGAGTAATCACAAGTTATTTACTCTAATTAATCTCTTTTATTTGCCTTTGATTGTATATCTTATCACCAAGCATGCATTGTAACATTTGAATATTTAAGGAATAATGTGTATTATATTCCATGTACCAAGCAGTAAACAATATGCAGCACAGTTGTGTCATGTTTGTTGTATTTGTGATTTACTTAATGATGGTTTCAGTAGCTCAGATTGCATAGTGTTGATCAAAGTACTCTGTCTAAAACATCTTTGAAAGTATGGCAGTATCAAGTATTGATGCTGATTGTTACATTGTCATCAGGAAGTCACTAGATTCTATTCTTAGAATACAGTGGTACCTCAAACTGCCATACTGGAGGACTCATTGAACACACAGGACTTTCTCTTATAAGGTTATCTACTCATCTACTCGAGGTATGAGCATACCTCAGAGGTAGAATGCTTAACAAATAAGGAATTGAAAAGAATGTGCGAGGAATCACTTGTATCCTTATTTGAGTATTATCTCAGCATTTACTTGGAGAGGCTGAGGAAAACAGTAAAAGACTCCAGTCAGGATGGGATGTCTCTGAGCTGTGATTTGAAGTGATGACCTCCCAAACACAAAACATGAGTGTTAATAAATGACTTCAACATTTGGTACAGTCATGTCATAACATTCCTGTTACTGCTGCTTATTGATGGCCGGAAGTAGTGATGATTCATTGAACGGTAGTGTTGAGAATGAGTTCTGTGATATTTGGGAAGCAAAATTACAGCTGCTTATATGGGGATGTGTTGCTTGATTTTCTTTCAGTTTCTGTGTTTATTAATAAGAGATTGTTTCTGGTATTTTTCAGGGTGCTCGGGTATGGATCCGACATCCTGACAAAGTATGGGAAGGGGCTGAGGTTGTCGGAGACTACACAGGAGGATCAATGAAAGTCAAATCAGAAGATGGAACTGTAAGTTGAGTCAGAATCAGAGCAGTGCTTCATTCTTGACTGTCAGTAGGCAATATTTCATATTACTGACATCCATGTGTTATAAAGATGATTATGAGAAATAATCAAAATAAGTTTTCTGAAAGGGTCAATTTGATAAGCTACATTGTTCACTGCCTTAATATGTTTAATAGGTACATGATCTCAAGGTAAAATCAGACAATGACCTGCCACCTCTACGAAACCCTGACATCCTGATAGGGGAGAATGATCTCACATCATTGTCATACCTCCATGAACCGGCTGTTCTCTATAATTTACAAGTTCGATTCTGCAGACAGAGTGCTATATACACATACTGTGGTAAGTTGAATTTGGGTGATGTAATATAATTTTCTTACAGTGGAATATATTTGACACTCTTTTTGTCCTTTTTGACCTCATTCCAGTATTACACTTGGACTTAGATTCCAAAAATTTTAAACAACTTTTAGACTGATGGATTCTGTAACTGCTTCCAGAATATAGACAGTATTAAGAATGTAATGGCCTTTATTACATTTTTTAATTATAAAGCCCCAAAAGATAAGGGTAAAGTTCTTGCTGTACGTAATTAAGCACCACACTGTGAAGTCTTATGGGAGGATGGTGGTACAGGTTCCTGGACCTTAATGTTGACGCTTGACGGAGGTGAATGGTCAGCTTCATACCCCAGCTGCTTAGTCCCAAAGAAAGAGTTCTGGTGCCCATTATATAGGAGGCTGTGTGGGCCCCAGAACCAGATTCAAATATGTGGAGGAGAGACCAGTCTCTTGTTCTGCCTGAAATTGAACACTGATTCATCTGTCCTCCAGTTCGTAATCTAGTTGCTATATCGACTGAGCTATTATGCCTTCTTAAAAAGTCATAGCTGAAAAGTTGGCAAGCTGCTCATTATATGAGCTGTGAGATTTATCTTCAAGGGACAGTACAGAGGTAACACAATTATGATATTCTAAGAGAGGGCACGCAGTAGCATAGTTGGTTGAGGCACTATGTTACATGCTGGAAGGACACAGGTTCAATTCCTGATGAGGTCATTGGATTTTTCAATTGAACTAAACTTTCCAGCTGTTCTATTGCCCTGGGATCAACACAGCCTCTAACAGAAATGAATACCAGGAACCTTCCTGGGGGTAAAGGGCGGCCGGTGCACAAGGCTGACAGCCTTACCGCCATTTGTGAGATGATTGCCTAGAAAACGTTGCATCCTCAACATCTCACAATGTTATGGGCCTCCATGGCCTGTTAACAAGGATAGCGTTATGATATTATAAGAATTTACCTTTCAGGAAAGCAAGTTTGAAAATCAGTGCATCCCAAAACCACTTTTTTTCTTTCTTTTATTTCTAGTGGGGTGGGACTAAGTCCCTTGTACTGCGGCCACTTCTGGCCTATTGTACCAGCCCCAGATGACAGGTGAGGGTGATTGTGGAGCAATTGGTGGAATGAAGATTGGCAGGGGAAACCGAAGTACTAGGAGAAAACCTGCCCCAGTGCCTCTTTGTCCACCACAAATCCCACTTGGCCAGACCCGGGATCGAACCTGGGTCGCCACGGTGGGAAGCCAGCGACTAACCGCTTGAGCTATTGCATATCCCGAAACCACTAATAATATTCATTATTTAACACTGTTATATCATTGTTAAATTACTCATGAAAAAAGAATTACCCTGGCTGTATCTGTACTGCTCTTTGAACAAGTCATATTCAAGACAGACTAGTGATCAGTATGTTAGCATGTGTCACAAGCACGCACTATACATGTATTACATTTTATGACATGCCATATTCCCAGCAGATGGTTAGGGTTTTATATTAGGTTTATTTTAATTTTTTATCTATATTCCCAAGTTTGCTACTCTCAGTATCAGTGGTGTTTATTGTAATGAAGGCTGTGTCTGATGCTTTTAATGTACCTGCTGTAGTGATATTGTATCTTGTTGCACATTAAAGTTCAGTCTCTGTATTGAAAAAAAAGGGCTTCTCAGAACTCAGGCAGTGAAGGTAGCCTGGTAACAGATGAAGCACTTGTAAATGTTGTGAACTCATGTAGATTGTAAAGGGTTCTGATGATGGTGTATAACACTCAGGATTACTCGGTTTTTGGACTTTTTCCATCATCTGGTATCCTAAAAGATACAGAAGAGCACAACATTTCTAAAGCAGCTTGTTAACTCTCTAAGAGACCCAACAGAATAGGTGTCTCCCACCCCTCACCTGAGGATGGTAACAGATCCAGTTTCTGATACAGTGTGTTCTTCAGTGTCTTATAGAATAGCAGATAATGGGCAAAGCCCAAGAGCCCAGTAATCCTGAGGATTTTGAGTGCAGTTTAACAGTCTTCTATCATGGAATCAGAAATATGTGACAGCCCCTCTTCTTTTCCCTGCACTCTGTGTCTTGGTGTGGATTGTGTCATGTACAATTAATGTCTACTTGACATTCACAAAATAGAACCACTTAGCCTTTTATTATACTCTTGTCAAAGTGGTACACATTTTCAAATGCTTTTTGGTCATTAATAGGTCATCAGTATAATATAAATGTGGTTGGTTACATTTTGTGATCATATCTTTGTAGCTGCATGGTATTAGAAACTGTAACATCAAAAAAAGTCTTCTCATTGTGTAGGTATTGTATTGGTTGCCATCAATCCTTATGATGAACTGCCAATTTACGGCAGTGATACTGTTTGGGCCTACAGAGGGCAGGCCATGGGTGACCTTGACCCTCATATATTTGCTGTTGCAGAAGAAGCCTACACTAAATTGGAACGGTATGTAAGTTTTAATGGCTGTATTTTTAATTAAGGTGTCAGAGAATTAGCTTTACTGAACATAAGCATGGTTTACTGTGCCACTGGAGAAAATGATACTCTTTTCTTTGTTTTGTTTAGTTTATGGGGAGATCATTCTGAAATTAGAAAAGTGAATGATTGGTGATACTGATATTTTATGCTTGAGCTTAATGAATGTTAAATCTATTTGAATTCATAGATTATATAAGATACGCTTGATAGTATGATATTAAATTTACATTTCATATGTACACACACCCCAGGGTAGTATTTGATTGTAACTAAAATGGCTGTATTGTGTTAAATTTGTGTCCGAAAGCTGTATATCACTTGTAGAGATTGCAGCATGAAGAAAAGCAGAAATGAAATGAATTAGTCACTTCTACTCATAGAAGGTAGAAATTCTTATGTAGTGCCATAACTTCCTACTTGAAGTGTTATGGTAGTTTTGTATTGGCACTTTGTGGAAGAATTCAGCCACTCATTGAGGGACCCACATGTCCAGTTAGTATGCCCATACAAGTAGGTTTTGGTATAACATTCTGTATCTGTGTACAGGGAAGTGAAAGCTGGTAATCCATTTTCTCAATATACATTCATTTCTGCACCCAAAATGATGATTAGTTTCCTTAATTTTTATAAAATAATTTACATCCATTGAACAGTACATTGTATGGAAGTTTTGTACTATCGTCTGTTATCACATGTATTTGTAATGTGAGAATTGGATGGAGGCGATAACTCTCTAGTAACCCAGTTAAAGGTGGTGGTAGTTTAACTGTGATTGTCTAGTGATGTGAGTCATATGATTAACCAAGCATATTTGCTTCCTATTTAACATGTCTGATTCACAATGTGGAGCCCAGGTTCTGTCCTTGTGGTGGCCGGTTTTCCTGACCTTGCAGTTCTTATACATTTCTTGCATGAAACATAGCTATTAGGGAGATGCCATGCATATCGATACATGCTCTTTGGGAATGGATTCTGAACTCTATCTAATTTTAATATCTTACATTAATTTAAATTATGTTTAAAGAATAAATTGTATTTTCACATTCAGTGGTGAATTTTTGCATTTTTCTTGAAATCCTAAAATTATTCATCACATTAAAATTGTTTTATGCAAAAGTCATATAATGCCATGATGTGACTTGTTTAAGGAATACTATTCTTCCTGTTTGTTGCTTGCTTGTTTGCTTCCTTGATTTAGTTCCTCCCTGAAGGAAGCAGTATGTCCTATGAAATGTCTATAAACCTCTACCAGACTACACGGCGTCATAAGCCAGAAGATAGTAGTGATCTTTATCACCACCATGACAACCTCAAATTATACACAGAACTTAAATTGTACCATGTTTTGTATGATGGTGAAACTTTGCCTGAGTGAAGAATGTAGATTGTCAGTTTGAGAAGGTCTTGAAAATATTTGAACTCAAGAGAGAGTCAGTAAAAAAGGTGTGGAAAATGATGTAATTATGAACTTCGTATTTTTTGTTCCTCAAATTATGTCATTAGAGTGATGAAATGAAGAATGTTGAGAAGCATGGTGCATGTGAAATACAGCATTATAGTCAGGAAACCCAAAAACCACTAACCACAAACCAGAAGAACCACTCAGAAGACTTATATATATGTGGGAGGGTAATACTAAAGCTAATCTTGGAGAAATAGGGTTTGGAGGTGTGGACTATGTATAGATGTCAGGCTCAAGATGTGGTCCAGTGTCAAACTTTTATGAACATGGTGTTGAACCCATGGGTTCAGTAAGAGCAAGTGGTCCCTTGACAGGCTGAGTACCTATTATCTTTTCAAGGAAGACTGTCTTCTCTGCAGGTGGTTAGGAAGTTTAAAATTACCAATTGATCAACAGATTTGGACACTGAGGATGCACCTTAAGCAGAAGTTCTTTTGATACACTTGGCTGAAACTGTTTTGGGTAGTACTGTCAGATTTTCACCCCATCATAAAGTTTATAAAGGTTATGATCATTTCTTAAAGACATATTTCACTGTATTTCAACATACAGCAAAAATATGATACTTAACTTGGTTTGAATATCTATGCAGACTATTAGAAATTAGTCTTGAAGTAATGTATTTTCATAATGTGACTTTGTTTTAATATTTTACTTCATTTTTTCATTTCAGAGAAGAGAAGGACCAATCAATTATTGTTTCAGGTGAATCAGGTGCTGGAAAGACTGTATCAGCAAAATATGCCATGAGGTACTTTGCAACTGTTGGGGGCTCATCCACAGAAACACAGGTTGAAAAGAAAGTCCTGGCTTCAAGTCCTATTATGGAGGTAAAAAGGAAACATTAATTTCCCCTCAGTATTTAATCTTTGCAATACATACTACATATGTATGTGGGGCAATCCAAAAGCTTCCGAAATTTGAATTTTGCGCGCGAATGGTTATGAGTACATCGAAATACCGCTAGGTGATCTCCTCACACATCCTTCTTGAATCAGTGTGGCAAGCGGCGTCGAGTTGAGTGGTTGTGTTTATTGTTGGTGAACGTATTTCCATTGTTGTGTTTCCATTTTGCGATGGCTGACCTGAGAGAGCAGCGTGTCTGTATAAAGTTTTGTTTCAAACTTGGGAAAACCGCTGCAGAAATGCACCAAATGTTGAAGCAAGCTTTTGGTGAAAACAGTTTAGGCAAGACACAAACTTACAACTGGTATAAGCGTTTTAAAAATGGCCGAACATCGACTGATGATGATGATCATTCGGGACGGCCGTCAACTGGCACCACACCAGAAAATGTCGTGAAAGTTAGGGATCTGACCATCCAAGACCTCTGTAACACCTTGGGACTAAGTTATGGTACATGTCAACGAATTTTGTCAGAGGAACTGAACATGAAGAGGATTGCGGTGAAGTTTGTGCCACGACTGCTGCAAAATGAACAGAAGCAGCATCGCTTGGAAGTCTGCAGGGAACTTCAGCAACAGCTTCAAGAGGATCCAAACTTTCTTTCGAAAGTTGTCACTGCTGACGAAAGTGGGGTTTATGGCTAGGACCCTGAAAGCAAGCAGCAATCGTCGCAATGGAAGAGCCCTTCTTCACCTCGGCCAAAAAAAAAAGCTCAACAGGTCAAGAGCAGCATTAAGTCCATGTTGATCTGTTTTTTTTATATTGACGGGATTGTTCATAAGGATTTCATCCCTCCTGATCAGACAGTCAATAAAGAGTTCTATCACGATGTTCTAAGGCATTTGAGGGAGGACATGAGGAGAAAACGTCCAGAGAAATGGCGCACGAACTCCACCATGACAATGCACGATCGCATACGGCTTAAATTGTGCAGGAATTTTTGGCTAAAAACAAGATGGCAGTTGTTCCCCACCCACCGTACTCGCCAGACTTAGCTCCATGCGACTTCTTTCTCTTCCCCAAGATGAAAGTCAAGTTGAAGGGGCGAAGATTTGATACAGTTGAGGAAATTGAAGCAGAAACGCAGACGGTACTAAACACCCTAACAAAGAAAGACTTCCAGGATGCATTTGAAAAGTGGCAGAAATGCTTGGATCGGTGTATGTGCTCCCAAGGGGACTACTTTGAAGGTGATGGTGCAGAATAGGATCTAGGTAAGATGTAATAGTTTTTATTAATATACTAGCTGTACCCGGCCACGCGTTGCTGTGGCTCAGTCTAATGAAATATTTCAATTCAAACGCAGATCAATCGACACAGCTCAATCCCACCACCAATTGCACTGAAAAATAAGGAAAACAGTTAAGAAAACGAAATGAAAAACAATGAAAAATAAACTATACTCACGAAATGAACGCTATGGTAAATGACACAGCCCAATTCCAATGCAATGTCACATGAAAGAATTAAATCAAAATGAAAATAAATTGAAACTGTTTATATTCGGCGGTAGCTATCCCAAGACTGAATCCTTCGGCGGTTACTTCCAAACTCTCTTCTGTATCCCTCGGCATCTGCCCCGAGACTGACTGCTTCTTGTCCAAGCTGGACTATTTGTACCTAGGCGGATGCTATACAATAAGCCTTCTGTTGTCTATCACCGGGGAAACGCTGCCAGAGTCAAATCCAAAACTCTGAGTGCAAACTCAGGATCTGTGCTGTGATTTCACTCGGAATCTCTTGTGATACTTGTGACCTTGTGATACTGAACAGTCGCCGGAGCTACACTCTCTTATACGTATAGCCAGCGTTCGGACGGGATAGGGAATACCTTATCAAAGAGTTAGTTTCATCTGTTGCTTAGGAAATGCTAGCACAGAACACCTTGTAGAAGTGTTTGGTTTCATCTGTTGTTACGCAACGGAACCTCTTATCCTCTCATCTCCGGGGAAACGTGTCTGTTGTTTCGGCAATTCTATGCAACGGCCCACTGTTATTGCGTTTCCATGGAAGTATACTTTCCGGATTCGCACGTGGCTGGGTACAGCTAGTAGGTATATAAAAACACGTGCGCATTCGAATGCAATGTTGTGTCAAAATTTCGAAGCAGTCGGTGAAGAACTTTCGGAGATTATCGAGGGCTAACAAACGAACATTTACATTTTTATTTATATAGATTTCGGGAACTTTAGGATTGCACCACGTATATTCTGCTTGCAAATAATGGTAGATTTATGAGTTCCTTCTTAATTAATTTAGTGATTTAAATTAGGAAATTGTACTTTCCTTTTAATACAGCATGTTATGGAGCAAAGGTTACGTACATGTAGATGTAGTTTTTTTGGGTAAATTTGAAACACAATAATTAGACTGTAAGAATAAAAAACAGTAATAAGGGCATGAAACGGGAAACTTGGGTCTACAAGGAAGTGTACAAGCAATACCTGACTAATCAGAATGTTAACACGGCAGCGTAAAAACCGCTGACACTGAGGAAGGGCTATGTGAAGTAGGCCATAAGCACTATGGCAGACGGAAAATGCTGAGTAGGAGGAGGCGGCATACCAAAAAGAGTCAACCCCTTCTCGATCAACAACCAATAATCAAGCCACACCGACCCAAAATCACGTCAGAGTAGGAGGACCCATATACCCGGAACCCGACGAGTCAGCGAGCAGAGGTTATATAAACCCGAGACGAATCATTTTATGATTCTATTCTATTCTATTCTATTTGAATCTATTCGATTCGATTCTATTCTTTTGTTATATTATTATTAATGTCATTATTACATTAGTATTACATTTGTGGCCATGAGTGGACGCTGGATAGTGATGGTGAGCCTCCTCTTCTTCAGCTCAAGTAAGTGAAACCATCTTCATATAGCCATGATCATTAAGTGTAACAGTGTAAAGTGTAAAGTGTAAACCCAGGAAGAGATAGGCTAGCCAGATGGTCTAGGTTCATTCAGTGATTCCAAGGCATAGAGTACCCGACAGCAGGGTGACTGGAGGTAGAAATAATGAGGCGCTGCAGGATCGTTCTCAATGTAAGACGAACCGACAATCGTCGGCACAGTGTATATAGTGTATATAACGACGCAGGTAAATAGAATAGGCTAGGGATGTGTACGAGTTTGATTCAACCCAACATATCCTCGAGTGTTACCCTCTCCCTTGTCGACTCCAGGACCTCCCAACACTCCGACGAATTACGAGTTAGGAGCTAGAACAGTGACGTAAGCCATGATAAGCTTACTGGATTTCTTGAATTAACAAGATGGTGGCAGCATACTAAACAGGGTGACAGAGCGGGATATTTCCACGTCCTCTGTCATCACTGCTTAAGAGAGATACAGTGGCAGAAACGGTGGAGGTACCTCCACGCCCCCCCTTCACGCCATAACACAGCAAATGGATGCTACATGAAACTCATACCTTCAAGGAAATATATTGTCACGTGACAAATAACTTCACGCCTTATTGGATGTAGCAAATTTTATTTCACATTCGCTCTTACAATCACACAAATTACAAGCTCAACATTACTGCCATTGGCAGTATCACAAATACTGTACTGAAATTAACTGGTGACTGACTCGTAACTAGAGAACTCGAGAACAGGTAACTGAGAACTCACTGCTGGCTAACTCGGAACTTGAGAACTGTGTCTCGTAACTAACTCGTGGGCTTGCTCGGAACTGACTGTGAATAGTCTTCACTGCCCCTTATTTAGCCTCGTTCTGGACAACACAGAAAACAGCCACGTAATAGGCACCACTGCTGTCTGGCACCGTGTTGCTATCAACGCTGTCGGGAGTTGTTTCCTGCTGTGTAGCACCGGGGGCATCCCGTGTTACGTCATTGTTGTTGACTCGCATTGCATAGCGACTAGTATGCTGGGACTTGGCTAACATCGGCTCCGCTCGGCGCATCACGGCTGGCGGGGTGGAGGGGCGTCATCCATAGCACAACACGTCACAATATTTTCATTAGAAGAACAAATAATTATTTTTCTAGTCACTTACACTCTACTCATGTTGGTAACAGAGATGATAGTGTAATTATATGTGCAACAGATGAGAAGGAAAGAGCACTTACCTTGCCAAGTCCCACCCTGATCTGTTTACCATCTCTTTTTCTAATTTTACATGTGTCTTAAGTATATTTGGGACAATGTTTATGAAATGGTATATATAGATACATAAAAGTGAGTAGAAATTCTGCTGAAATCCAAAATAACTCATTGAAGTGTAAAAGAAATGTTGAACATTTTAAAAGTATGTTTTGCGAAACAAAATCTGCTGCTTCTTGTTTGAAATTTCCATAACTGGAGGAAACTGTATATTTCTAAGGTTTAATGTTCTGGTGGCAGTATATGTTCTTAAATATGTGCATATATTTTTCCAACAGGCTATTGGAAATGCAAAGACGACACGTAATGACAACAGCTCCAGATTTGGGAAATTTATTGAAATCCACTTCAACAAGCAGTTCCATATCCAGGGTGCTAGTATGCGGACATACCTACTGGAGAAGTCCAGGGTGGTATTTCAGGCAGCTGAAGAGCGAAATTACCACATCTTCTATCAGCTCTGTGCATCTAGAGACTCACTACCAGAGCTGCACCTTCGTAAGTTATTTCATAGAACACACAGAAGAGTCTCTACCATGGACTTAAAAAATTCTTTAAGCATATAAAAGGATTTTAAAACAGGAGAACATAGATCTCAGAATAGCAGGTGTGAGCAGGCTCTACTCTTACGGACCAGTTTGAAATATGTTTGCTTAGTTTTACTTTAGTGTGCTGTAATGAAGAGTTCTTATTAGAAATTAAAAGGTGTTTCATAACCTCACATTATTATTGTGCCACTATATTTTAGTATATTATAACAAACAAAGAAATGCTTCAAATAAAACTCATAGGTATACTTCTGATTTGTCATTCAAAGTTTTACATGTTCTCTTTCTGCTCTTCTTCAGTTTTTGCTATCAGAAAGATAAATGCAAATTCATGTGTTCACTGTACTTCAGAATTATACACAAAAGTGGTATTAACAAAAGATTTCTGAAGGATGTCATGTCAAGAAATTATGGAACCATGCATTAAATGGAGCTAATGACACTAAAACAACTGAAGTTTCTGTGGGCACTGTGATATGACTGATGGTCAGAAATTAGGAGGTATGCAGGTGGAGTTAAAGTCAGGTGGTATGATGAATATTGGTTTCTTCATGTATTCTGGCAGATCAGTATCTCCATTTTCAGGGTACAAGAAATCAAATCCCCTACCCTGAAGATGGAGAAATTATATTTGTCTTAAACATTGATAACAGTCTACCAGATTACATGGCATCACATCAAAGAAGACAGGATTCCTCATAGTCATTGGCATGAGAACATGAAATCTTGAAAATGTTATGGTTTTCATGTTAATTTCCATGAAACTTTATCCTTTGGTTGCTGTGGAATACATACATGACACAATGAGACTACTACAGGCTGTCATTTCTTATAAGAAAAGAAAAATACTCTAAAAGGGATTTGATTTCTTTAATTTGTAGGTCACCAAGATGAATTTCACTATCTGAACCAAGGTGAAAACCCAATAATAGAGGGTGTTAATGATGCTGAAGCTTTTGAAGAAACTACAACAGCACTATCACTACTAGGCTTCAGCCAACGGGAGCAAGCAGATATGTTCAAGATTCTGGCAGCTATCTTGCACCTGGGAAATGTGACAATTAGAGATGCAGTTACAGAAGGAGATGGCAATGGTGGGGACAGTGAGGGCAGTGCAATTGCTGTGAGTTCAGCTTACTGTTAAGCATCCTGTTGCATTACTACATGCAACCTTGTTTACATACAATTTTCTGTCAATAATGCAACTATTTATTTCTTCATTCACCTTTTCTATCGCTGTTAACTCATGTTTCAGCACCAAACAGCCATCCTCAGGTGTCTCATTATGCTAAACCTGCTACACTGCAATGAGTATTGTCCATTCTACATGTGTGTAACTTTACATTTTGTAATTTAAATGTTACAATTGAACTGAACTGTTGTGCATTAAAATCTTACATGTACAGTTCACTCCATTTAAAACCAATTAAAATTCTTTAAAATCTTTAATTATATGAAACTCTTAATTCCACCTCATAAGGGGCATCATCCTCTTGTCTAAGCAAAATACCCTTTTTCAGTTGTTTACCTTGCAGCGGCTCACCCTTGCCATGTGCAAGCCCACTGTTATGTTTTTTCTGCAGTTTTGTCCCTTGCTAATCTGTTGTTCCCACAAGCCACGTATGGTGTTGTCTTCATGTTTGTAGAAGTTATCAGAAAGCAAATGTGAATGAAGAAATAAATAGTTGCATTATTGACAGAAAGTTTTATGTAAACAAGGATGAATTAGTGTTAAGTGCTTCTTGGGCTTTGCTATGTGTTACGCTTAGTGTTGAGCTCTTCTGGTGCCTTTCTGTGATTTCTTCTTAGTGTTAGGCATTTTGTAGGCGTCTTATACTTTGCTGTGAGTTCTGCCTTGTGTTAGCAATATTTTCATTTAGAGAATAATAGATTTGTAGTTGTATTGTATTGTATTGTACTGTATTTTATTTAATCTGTTTTGCTACATAGTAACACTTGGACAAGTCATTCAGTAATAGAAGTTAACAAAATAAATCTACAAAGTTACAATCATACTACCAACATATGTTCCAATCATAAGCAATATATAAATACGACATTTAAAAAAATATACAACTACTATATGCAGCTCATGAATGGCTATGACATCCAAACATAAGTACTTGCACCATCCACTTTTTTATTAACCTTTAAGTGCCGAAGTGCCCCATTTGTGCCAGTCATGAGTAAGGTCGTCGTGGCCAAAGTACCCCGTTTTGGCCAGTCAGGCATTTAAACTCCGCTAATGGAAGAGCGCGCACACGCCGCTAGTAGAAGCGCATGCACAGTCCTAAATATTTATTTTTAAATGTAGTAATTACCAGAGAGACTTGAGTAAAACCCTAATAGAAGAATTAAAATAATACCTAACTGAACAACAGCAAATAAAAATATACGTATGAGTTATGCCCAAACTTATCCACGATCCAGCAATTTTGTTGCAGATTCTGCAGATAGGTATGTTAAAAATATATTGTAAAATTTTATATACATACCTTTTTTTGTTGTTACCTGCTTGATGTATATATAGTTTGAAATAAAACTACAGTATTCGATTTCACTATGAACGCACACAAATCAGATCGCGCTCTGTATCTCAGCCACGATGCAGCTGTCTGTTCACTCAAATAGAAGGGGCAATAAGCTTTTGCAGCTCTAACGGAAGGTCTTAGTAACTGAAGAAGGGACCCCTCTAGCTTTCTCTTGAATAGTCACTCTTTCAATCTTCTGACCTTCAGTCAAAGATTCGAAAATCCGAAGAGTGTAAGCAGTGCTAGCAGAAGACCAAATGATTTTATTGCTTCCATCTGTTTCATGACACCAGGGACTGCTAAAATTTGTCAAGTGTTACAAACAGAAATGAATTTATAATGCAGAACAACTCTGTGAAGAACTGGGAAACCATTTGCAGTACGCATCAAAATTAAAACACAAAAAATTGAAAATAGAGTATAACACTTTGTATTAAAAATTTCAAATCTTCCGTTATAATATGCGACACTATATTCTTTTCTGATATAAACAAAGTTAATTCTATCCATTTATCATAAAAATTGAGCTAGATACAGCATTTTTAAACACAACGCTTAAAATTGATTAACCCCTCAAGTGTGTGCGACGCACCATTTGCGTCCGCTCAGTTACATGCATATAGCATGCATTTATGCGGGGGTATTTAAATCCCTCCCGGTGCTTTATTTTCACAAGCATTGAAGGTTTTGTGCAGACATTTACCTAAATATTTTTAAATAACGAACTCACTACTTGAAAAATTCCAAAAAATTATATTATATTTACAATTGTTTACAGTTCATTATTATAAATGTCTATATAAATTTTGTCAAGCTATTTCTTTTTCCCAGCTCTCCATATCCGGTGTGTAGTGGTTGACCTTGGTGTGGTATTGCTCAAAACAAGGGTCTAGGCAGAGAGACGGTGTCCCTGGGCAGTTTTTACACCTGTATCCGGTTTCTTTTC
>NW_019719365.1:830049-832248 GCF_002891405.2 Cryptotermes secundus | reverse complement strand
AAGTTCAAAAATTTTAATCCCAAACCGGGAAGCTTTCATAGGAATATACTGTTTCCACGAAAGTCTATCTTTCCACAATAACAAAGATTCATCGACACTTACTTCTTTGCCCCGTATGTACACTTTCTGGAACTTATTTTTCAAATATTCACTTACCGGAAGAATTTTGTACAATTTAGGATCTCTTTTTGCAATTTCCTTATTGGTGTTATCTACAAAATGGAGAAATCTGGTCACCAATGAAAACCTTTCTTCACTCATTACATTGGGAAAAAATGGTGTTTCTAACATATGTTTCCTACTAAAATACATCCTGAGGTTTGGTTTCTGAATTATTCCCATCAGCATAAGGAAACCTAGGCATATCCTAATTTCATTCGAAGTTATATGAACCCACTTTTGAAAGCGCTATTTTATTAGCGTCGGGGCAAGAAACTGTCCCGCCAGACAAGTTACGTGACTAAATGCCATGGGGCTCCGATAAGAGGGTGTCGCAAAGCAGAAAAGGAGTAACAGATTCATAAATGTTGACACAGGCATCAGGCAACTTCGACCCCGAGGTTCGTAACATCGTAAATCAGACACAGCTTCTTTGTTGCCTGTAAGCCAAGCCAGTAAAAAGAAATACACACACAGATAACAAGCACTCAGTGAAAGTTAGCTAACAAATTATCTCTCTGTAAGCAACTCGGAGTGTGAGTTGGAACAATTCTTTCGTAAGCAGAAGACACCAGATGCTTTGTCCCAAGCAAAGCGAGTAAAAAAAATACCACACACAAACAGATAGCGAGGAATGAAAGAAGTCAGTGTTAGCCGACATATACATTCACTGGAAGTACACACATCAGAGCGTAGGCGTTAAGAATTCTTAGTGAAAAGTTTGGACGCAATATATGCGGCACGCACGCTTACAGCACGGCTTTGAGTGGCCACAGACAGTGCGTCACACACGCTTAGGGATTTAAATGGCTCTGCTAAAAGTCACGCTCAAGGGGTTAAGCACCTAACAGGAACGGACATTTAAACACAGAGTAGCAACGGGCATTTAAACGAACACCAGCAGCGGGCATTTAAATAAACTCCGGCCAGCTCAAGCTTACCACTATTTCGACGTCCGGCGTTTAAAGGTTAAAACTAACAAATTCATTTAACGTATAAAAAGAATGTTTCAATAAAAAGGATTTTAAGTCTTTTTTAAAAGCTGAGAAACCCACTGAGTTTTTTATTTTGTTTGGGACCTTACTATACAATTCTATCCCCATATTTACCACACTTTTTTTAAATAATGTAGTTCTGCGGAGTTGAACATGAAAATCTTTGTTTATTCTTGTATTATAACTATGAATATTTATAATTTGGATCAAATCTGCTTTGTGCTTTTTTATGTAACATAACACCTCTAAGATATAAAAAGATGTGACTGTGAGGATGCCATAATCTTTAAAAATTTACCTGCATGACTCTTGTTTAGCAAGTCCACTAATTATTCGCAACACCCTCTTCTGCATTTTAAATACCTTTATACTATCACCTTCACCCCCTCAAAATAGTATTCCATATCAATAACGATTGAAATGTTCCAAAGTAAATGCTTCCTAACATATTTGGACTCAAAACTCCTCTTAGGGATTTAATTATATAGGATGTTTTACTAAGTTTTGAACATAATGACTGGATGTGGGTATTCCATTTAAGGTTTTCTATAATATCTATGCCTAAAAATCTCAGTTCTGATGAGTAAGCAATTTCCAAGTTACAATCTGCGGTCTAACTACAAACCTATTTTTACTAAGATGGAATGACATAGCAGCTGTTTTTTTAATATTTATTAAAAGATTATTTACCTTAAACCATGTTTCAAGCTGATTCATGATCTTATTTATTTTGTGTTCAGCTACACCTTTATCTTTATCCATAACAAGCACATTAATATCGTCTGCAAACAATACCATTTCCGCACCTTGTACATTTAGCGGGAGATCATTTATATACAGAGGAAACAGTAGTGGTCCCAGAATTGACCCCTATGGTACCTCATGTATTGTTTCTCTCAAGGGTGATATATATGTATTTTGGATGATATTGTCACGTATTGGGTGTATAACGCGACAAATAAGTTCACGCCGTATTTGATATAGCGAATTTTATTTCACATTCGCACTTACAATCACCCTGTGATGTGTCGTGCTAGCTGGACCC